>NW_024582090.1:419246-449538 GCF_017639235.1 Corvus kubaryi | reverse complement strand
GCTGAGGGAGCTGGAAAGGGGCTCAGGCTGGAGCAAAGGAGGCTCAGGGGGGACCTTGTGGCTCTGCACAAGTCCCTGACAGGAGGGGGCAGCCGGGGGGGTCGGGCTCTGCTGCCAGGGAACAGGGACAGGAGGAGAGGGAACGGCCTCAGGCTGGGCCAGGGCAGGCTCAGGGCGGACAGCAGCAGGAATTTCCCCATGGAAAGGGTGCTCAGGCCTTGGCAGGGGCTGCCCAGGGAGGTTTGGAGTGCCCATCCCTGGAGGTGCCCAAGGAAGACCTGGAGGTGGCACTCAGAGCTCCGGGCTGGGGACAAGGTGGGGATGAGGCATAGCTTGGATTCGATGGGCTGGGAGCTCTTTTCCAACCTCTGTGATTCTGTATGCTCCCAACTGCTGCCCCGGCTGTGCTGTCGACTTCAGTCCCAGCTCTGTCATCTCGGAGAAGAGCCAAGGGCTGCTGCAGGTGCTGACAAAACCGGGAATAATGTTAAAACTGTGGAAACTCTGCATTTACATCATGCTGCTGCCCGCAGTGGGAGTGGGACTGGGATGGAGTCAGCATGGATCCAGGTCATGTCATGCATTTTATGGGTTCTAATAATTTGTCCTGGCTGCAAAGTGGTGCTGGATTTGTGTTCGTCCCAAGCTCTGTGGTGCCTTAACGCATCTGGTGCTGGTGGTGCAGGCACAGCAACGGGTCAGTGGGTCTATCAGGAGAAGCTGCTTGTCAGTGCCTGGCCAGGCTTAGGTCTCCCACAAAGTACAGCTGAGGCCTGTGGGAAGTGTTTTAAATAGGCCTTAGGTCTGCTCAGTTGCCATCGTTAAGTATTAGGCTTTTGAAAGTTCTTCACAACTTTCTTTTTCTCTTGTTACAGTAATGGGTTTCTCTGGTTTTTGGTCAAACCCTGCTGAAGGTCTCTAGACTGGAGAATGCCTCCTGCTCTTGCACTTTCCCTGCCAGCTCCCAGCGTTCCATGGGCATTTGAGCTGCACTGTGGAATGTGAGGCAGAGAATCAAGGAGTTGGCCACTGGGCCCCAACAGTCAGGGACTCTGTAGTGACACTAGAGTGACAATACAGACTGGCTTACCTGGAGGAGTGCACTCACCTTGTGTGCTCCTGCACTGCATGGGGGAATGGGGTGGGGTGCTTGGGAGGGACTAACATAGGGAGGAAGGAAAGGTAATGGTTTTCAAGTGAGGGATTGTCTCCTCTATTTGAAATTGAAGACTTACAGTCAGTAGGTGAGGGCCCCAGTACATCACACACAGTGAATGCATCACATACAGGTTATTTCTCTGTATGTGTAAGAATTGTAAAATCTGTCAATTTGTGGTTTCTTTGTTCTTAATTGCTTCATTTAGCCTGGCTTTCAGTGGAGGTTAGATGTTGTTGCAGGCTATATGGGAGTAGATTGCTGCTTGATTGCTACTCATTGAGGATTTTTATTTCTGTCACCAGTTGCCCTCTGCTTGGCTTTTTTGCCTTTTGCTTGCTTTCTGCATCTTTTTCTTACTTGAGATTGTTTTGAGGTATATGTACTTAGTAATTTTTCTTTCTATTTCTAGAGTTACTGTTCTCAGAAAATACACAATCCCCTCTCTAAATGTTAATTTAAAAAAAAAAAATCTTCCAAGTATTTTAGGTTTCTGCCCCCCAGCTGATATCTGGTGTCTGTACCCTCTGAGACACCAAACCAGGAGCCGCTGCTTAATCACACTGTTGCTCTATTTCATACCTGGAGTGTTTCTAGTAGCTGAATAATGGAATCTAAAGCAATATCCAATTTAAAGATTAGTGATTAAGTATCACTGCACAGAGTTGGTATCTTTAGTCTTTGTGGAGCCAGACAAGGGCGAGGGAGTGTGGAGAGAGAACCTGGGTCAGTAACTGCTCCCCTTTGGGTGTTTTACCAGCGTTAAAAGGTTACTGTAGAATATGGCATGGAAGTATTCTTGATGAGGAATCCCCAGCACACCAGGACAGTCACTGCAGCTGTGCAGAATGTGTCTGTGTGTGTATTGAAAATGGACCTCTGTGGCATTTTCTGAACTACTTTATAACAAGTTTTAATTTTTAAATGCAGTTTAATCCTTCACAGTCCTTGTGCAGTGCCTTCCCTGGTCCGTGCTCTGCTGTGCCTGTAGAGCCATTTGAGGTGTGGTTGCTGGGCTGGGAGGAGGTTCAGCAGCAGTGGTGGCTGCTGAGCTGCCCACGAGTGGGTCTGTCTGGGCAAAAGAAAGGTGGTTTTCCCTCAGCAGAGCTCAGGAAGAGCAGAGAAGTGGCACTTTTGTCAGGTGGGGTTGCGGGGGTCACAAGGCAACTAAAATACTGGGCTGTGGTTGCAAAATGCCCTTTGCTGGCTCCGTGGCCCCAGTGCAGCTGTGCTGGTGCTGGGTGTGAGCCCAGCAGCCCAGGGGTGTTGCAGGAGCTCCTGGGGGCTCTCCAGTGACTGCCCGCCGGGGTCGGCATCCTGCAGCAGCCAAGCACAGTTCTCTCTCTCACTAGATGTGACGCAGACCCCTCAGCCTTGGCCAACTATGTTGTGGCGTTAGTCAAGAAAGACAAGCCCGAGAAGGAGCTGAAGGCTTTCTGTGCTGACCAGCTGGATGTGTTTCTGCAGAAAGGTGTGGTGCTCTGCACAGCCACGGCTGTCTGGGGGCTTTGGCTCTTTGTGGGAGGAGGGAGGGTGATGCACCATTACTGCCTTCAAAATGTTTCTTGGTATCTATTAATATTTCCTACAGAGTTTGAAGGAATAAAGATCTTGTGATTAAAAAAAATAGTAATTGTAAGATGAAGTTGTGTTACTTGGACTTTTCACAGTGGGTGGGAGGAAATGCTCTTAAATAAAAGCAACTTAATTTGAAGTGTCAGTGGTGTAGCCAGAAGCTTCTCTGACAGGTGTTTGGTAACTTCTGAAAACCTGGTCCACGTTAATCCTTCAGGTTGCTGGGAAGCTTCACATGTGGCAATTTGCTTCATAGTCAAGGATTTAAACATCTGAAAGTCTGACACTCACTGGGATGGTTATTGTGCATTTCTTATGACATTGAACTGCTGATGGGGGTGTTGAGAATTATTTATGCTCATAAAAATTGCCCTAAAGAGGCTGCTGAGTGTAGCTGATGGAACTTGTGGATAGCTGTGGACTTGCTCCTCGATCACAGGCTCCAGTTATGCTTGCCCCTTAAAACAGAACTCTCCGTTGCTGTCTTTGATACAGCTGAGGAATTTCTTTCTGTAGATGAACAGCCTCAAGTGCCACAAATTCCAGCTCCTTCAGTGGAGCTAATGCTCATTAGTCTGAGGTGCTGCTGCTGCAAGCAGCCCACCTGGCCAACTGTTGTCAGGGTCTTCTTTGGTAAATGTAACCGAGCATTTAAATGCGTATGTAACAGTATTTTCTTGCGTTCTGTATCCTCAGAAACTTCAGGGTTTGTAGATAAACTTTTTGAAAGTTTGTACACCAAGAGTTACCTTCCTTCTGCTGAGCCCACAAAGGCAGAGGCAAAGGCTGCAGGGCAAGAGAAGGAGGAAGTCAAGGAGGAGGTAATGTTATTTATTCTGCCTGCCTTTTATTTTCAAATTAGCTCTCCTGCATTTGTGAGGCAAAATGTGAAAGAAAAATATATTCTATTGTGACTAATGATCTCCATGATCTCTGTGTGTCCGAAGAGCCATGGAAGGCGATGATTCAAACAAGAACATTTTACATCCCTTTTCATAGTCTACCTTTGATCAAGCACTCAGAAATCCTATTCACAGCTCTGGCAATAGCAGTGGATAATTACTTAAAAGGGTTTGAAAGGGAGAAGCAGCAAAACCATTCCAAAACATTTCCAACTTTGTATATTCTGTGAGGAATGAAAATTCCTTAAAATGTTTTCTGTGATGCTTAAGATCAGTGAAGTATGTCGGCCTCTGTATTGGAATAATTACTTTGGAAAGTCAGGTAAAGTTTGGTTGCCAACAGTTTTCTCTTTTACCTTGATTTTAAGTTCTGTTGGCAAAATTGAAAGCAATCAAGTTTTCAAGAGAAGGTGACAAATAATTACAGAAATTGTCAGTCAGCCAAACCCAGGTCAACCCAAACAAATGCAGGTCCTTATTTACCAGAATGTGATTTGTCAATTGATTTAAATTAAAGTTGCTTTTTACTTTTTTTCCTCTTTTCTGATGTCCTTTTTTATCTGAGGATGTGACACAGAGTTATGACAGTTTATGGAAGTAGCTTTGCTTATGGGAGTTCATAATTTGCCACTATGCAAGACTTTCACTGTAAGAGCTTTCCCCTCCATTCTCAAAGTACTGTCATAGTCTATAGAAAGTCCTTTAGAACTACTGTCAGTTGACTTAACCAGTGCTCTAGTGGGGGCAAAGGAGGAGGTTTGGGGGGCTGGAGGGGAGTGGCAATAAGCAAAAGAAGATATCTAGGACAGCTTTATGGGACAACGTTACAGAATCAGGACATTAATTAGTTATTTTGATAAAGCTCAGTGTATGGTGTGATTCCTGCACATGAAGGCCATGAAATAAACCACATGTAGAATCACAGTGAGGTCAGGGCTGGAGGGGACCCCAGGTACCTTGTGCTAGGAGCAGGGCTGCAGGTGGAGCTGTCCAGAGCCCTGTCAAGCCAAGTCTTGAGTATTTCTACCAGTTCTCTCCCGATAATGCTGTTACAAGGATGTAGGAAGCCTTCCTTTTTGTTTCAATTGGAAAAAAAAGTCTTTTAAAGATTAGTGCGTGTAAACTTTTTACACCAAAATTTAACAGTAACTTACAATAACTTGTAAGCAGTGTGCAATGGCAGAAGTGCAGAATGGGTCAGTGGTTTGCAGTAGTGGTACAGCTGACAGACTTCTGAACCTGCTGTGGTGGAGGCCAGCAAGAAGTGTGACCAGTTCCACCATGGGAGCAGGTTTTTGCCTTAAAGCAGTTATTTAAAATATCAGCTAGTGACTTCCCTACCTGGAGAGGTGACTCCAGACTTTCTGTTTAAAGGTTTGATAAATACCTCACTTGTAGAATTGCTTGTACTAAACAAGGCAGTAGAGTGGAGAGAAATCTTGTCTTTCATGAATCATGTTTAGAAACAAAACATCAAAGTAGTTTTATTTGGGGGCATCTCTTCTGCAGAATAAAAAAGAAAGTTTGAGACCAAAACCCTTCAACAGACTCTTGTGCTTGATTACTTGTAGTGCTTCAGTACTCTGGGCAAGTAATACTTGAGTATTGTTTTATATGGAGTCTTGTCTGTAACGTGAACTATGTTTTGGTGTCATTTTCTTCATTAAAAAAAGTGATACTCGTCCTTGTTTGGTAGTTGTGTGTTAAACAGAGTTTTCAAGAGTCTGTTGAAGAAGAGCGGGAGAGCAGGAAGAAGAAGTATTCCAGTCCCCAGAGGAGCCGTGCAGATTCCAGTGAGCAAAGGTTAGCTTTGAGCCACAATATTAAAATATTCTTCTGTGTTTGCTGTCAATCTTTGGCTGTGACTTTTTACCTTGTAGGTAGTGGTTTTTAATGAAAAATAGGGATTTTCTACTTCCTTTGTCCGTGATAACGTTGAGTGTCTGCTGATCATGTGCATGAGAAGTCTCCACAAGAAGTTGATCTCTTACAAAAAAATGATACTATTCTTCAAATTACAATTCCTAGGAATGTCATCCGTTCCACTGTTTCCCTTGTTACATAAATGAAGAACATTGTTGGGGGCTGGAGGGTCTGGGGGCAGTTGTTCACATCATGCCAGCATCACTTTTAAAGCCTGTTCTGGTTTGAGCATCCTAACTGTCTCACCTTGCCAATTCTTGCTCCTGCTTTCTACAGACCAGTGATTCAGCTTTAAGAGTCTGTACTTGTTTATGTAATTTGTGAAATTCTGACTGGAGTGTTTAACTGCCCAAATGGATGGGAAGGATGAACAGTATCTTTCTGTGTTGCAAACTTGTTTTTTAATTCTGTTGCTCTTTCACTAGCATGGTCTACATCTGTCTTTTCTAGAACCAGAGAGAAAAAGCGGGATGATGGGAAATGGAGGGACTATGACAGGTACTATGATAGGAGTGACTTGTACAGGGAGAAGTCTGGCTGGCGCCGGGGCAGGAGTAAAAGCCGGAGCAAAAGCAGAGGGTTAAGTCGGAGTCGCAGCCGCAGCAGGGGCCGGAGCAAAGACCGGGATGGCAGCAGGAGCGGTGAGTACCCAGGGTGCTGATTCAGGAGAACATCCTCTTGCAGTGACAGGTGTGACTTCTACATTCTGTATGGTCTAGCAGGCAGGAGATGCCCTTGAGAAGTTGGAGCAAATTTTGATAGCTTTGTGCTCTTGAAATTATTAATTAAGATGCTGTTCTTCAGAGTAGAACAATTAAGGGGTTTGTTTTCTTCTTTTTTCCTCTTAATTTATCCACAGGCGTATACCTGTGGGTATCAGTAGGTCGTATTATTGTACTGTGTATTCTGACAAAGCTGTTGATTTTTTTCTTTTTTCCTCCTAAGGATTGAGCTTTCTGCAAGGCAGTGTTTCCCTCTTTCATTTTGTTACTGTGTATTTTTTAGAGAAGGCTTCTTTGCAGTTGCCGGTGGTTACCATATGATTGTTCTTTTAGGGCTAGTTCAGGTCTGTCGGAAAAGTAAGTGGCACAGATTACAGCATTCCACGCACCTTGAGACCGCGTTAGTTAAGGGCAGAGGTAGGTTTGTTGTTTCAGGCTTTTGCCCTTCTTTCTCCTTTAAAAGAGAGCTGTAAACCAGAATGAAATGAGTAGTAGGGGAATGAATGTGCATTTTGCAGAGAAAACTTTGATATTTCTGAAGTTAAACCCCTGTTTGCATTATATTTAGTTATTACTCCATTGGTAAGACTGAGCTCCTTCAAGAACAGTTTAATGTGCAGAATGCTGAGTATTTCAGGAAATGCGTTATCTCTTGCTCATGGCTCTGATGTACAGAGCAAAGCATGAAGACTTTACTCAACTTTATTTTTTTTACACAGAGCACCGAGAGAGAGAGAGATCAAAATACAAGAGTGAAAAAAATGATGTCGAAGGCTCATATAATCCGGTGTCTGCATCTCCCAGTAAATCCTCTGAACAGTATTCCTCCGCACAAGCTATTCCCAATGCTGTAACTGTAGTTGCACCTGCGCACCACCTTGAAAGCACCACAGAGAGCTGGTCAAATTTCTTCAACAATCACAACAATCCCAGTTCATTTGGCAGAAACCCTCCTCCTAAAAGAAGATGTCAAGATTATGATGGTAACTGTTCCTTAGTTTTCAGTTTCATGCCTTATTTCAATGTTTCTGTGACTTGTTTTTCAGGTATTCACTCAATGTGAGCAGCAGGTCACACTGCAGTGGCATGTGATGTGTCCCTTGTATGTAATAGATGCAGAGATGACCTTTGTTGTACTGAAGAAATAACTAGTCTTACTGAAGCAGTTTGCTTATGCTGTGACAATTGCTGGATAAGAACATACGGAGTTTTTTCACAGTTCCCTATGTGCAAGACAAATACCTCAACCACTGGCAGTCCTGGTGCAGATTGCAGTGTGTGTGTGTTTGTGTTTAAAATAAACCACAGTGCTTCTGACTGTGTTTTCCACAGCTTTTATGATGAATGCATGCAAGTTTGTATGCTTTTATGAAAGATTGTTCTGATTTGAATTGTTTTGTGAAACCTTACTTTACAGTGTAATAACATATCAGTGGATTCATGTTTTCTTTAGTAAGAAATTCTATGAAAACCTACAATGTTACAAATCACTGAGAACTCTACTGGGTTTGTTTTCTAACACAACATGAAATGTCCTGTTTTGCAGAGCGAGGCTATTGTGTCCTTGGTGATCTCTGCCAGTTTGATCACGGAAATGATCCTTTAGTAGTAGATGAAGTTTCCTTGCCGAGTATGATCCCGTTCCCGCCGCCGCCGCCGGGGCTGCCGCCGCCACCGGGGATGCTGCTGCCGCCGCTGCCGGGGCCCGTGCGCGGCCTGAGGCTGCCGGTGCCGCAGCCGCACCCGCAGCCCCCGCCGCCCGTCGTGCTGCCTGTCCCGCGTGAGTCACAGCACCGCCGCCGTGGGGCTGGGTTGCGGTTTCTTTGCTAGCCGTGCGCTGGTCAAAATAGTGCCAGAAGAATTCTGAAAGTTCAGCTGGTAGACCGTGATGTTCCTAGCCCTCCAAACTGAATTGAATGGGGCAGGGGGTGGAGTTGGGGATCTTTCAGCTCATGTCAGTGGTAGTTGGTAGTGATTGGATTGGTTACTGACGCTTACTAGCCTTTTTTTTTTTTTTATAATGCAAAAAATGTTGAGATTCAGTCTCCTAGAGATTCTAATAAAGCTCCAGTGTTGGTGCTACATTATCTGCCACTAGAAAGCAATACATTATTGACACATTTAAGACCTTTTTTAGCTCGGCAGTGATCTGAAATATTGAGCCTTTTGTGTTATCTTACTGCATCTTATAAAGACTATGAAATAGCATATTAGGGACATGCTTTCTCTGTTTCAGTGGTGTCTATTCCTGGGACAGAATACATGCTGTCATAATTGTGTCCAATATCAGCAATTTTGGGAGGAGGGATAATTTGATGGAGGATTAACCCTAAAGTTTGTGCGAGCCCTTCAGCAGGTGGAACTGACTTGCTGTGAGAGAACAGACAGTGCTCAGGATGGGCTGTGTAGTGTCATTCAGGGTCCTTTTTGGTCATACAGTCTGTAGGAACGTCTCTATGGTCTATGGGGAAACCGAAGCACAGCCAACTAGAGAAATTCCTTGTCTGGGAATGCCTCTTTCCCTGCAGTTCTTGTTTCAGAACTGCAATCTAAATGCTGCTGATCTGATCTCTTGCTCTGAGCAAGCCTTGGCTCTCCGTGGCAGAGCTGAGGGAGGAGCTGCTGTAGTTAAGCCATCTCTAGCACTAACAAACCTCTGGGGAAGAAAAGGCACTCTCTTTTTTCCTTAAAGCTTTGTCTCTCCTGAGAAAGAGAAAAGGTGTTGGAATCAGAGTAATTTACCTGAATAGGCTTCTCAGTTTGCTGTTAACTGTAGTGGGATTGAAGATATTTGCAGCCCTGACCTTGCTGAAAGCAAGGCATAAACGCAGCATTGAATTGTTTGCACGTTTTGCCTTTGAGCTGTCAGTGTGTGATCTGTTCTGTGGTGTCGTTGTAGGACCACCTTTAACACAGTCCAGCTTGATAAACAGTCGTGACCAGCCGGGGACAAGTGCAGTGCCCAGTCTTGCACCCATAGGAGCAAGGCTGCCTCCTCCTCTGCCCCAGAACCTGCTCTATACAGTGTCAGAACGTAAGCAAATGCCTTTTGGTTTAAATCTGTTTGATGTAAAAATTTAAAATTTTCTCTGTTGATGTGTGATTAGAAATTATGATCTGTCTTCCTCCAATATATACAAATCTAAAAAGAAGTCTGATGGTTCTCCCTGGGTCAGCCCATCATCCATTCTGGTATGGAATGGCAGCAGGGCTCTGTCCTGGTCTGAGGGAGAGCACTGTGGGGAGCTTTGGGTTTCATGTGCTCACAGCAATCAGATTGTTGCATAAGAAATGTTCCTTTCCTCTTCAAGCCATTCACTAGGACATTAGGAGGTGAAAGATGGACCTGCAAACCTGTAATTGCTGTTTAACTTAGGCTTTACTCCTCTCCAGTTTGGACTAATACAGATGAGACCTTTTTTTTTTTCCAGCTGTATATCACAATAGTCTGTACAGTCTTCATAGACATCAGTACTTTTTCTGTTCTTTTTCTGGAATCACCCTGGTTCTAGCTGTCTAAAAGTTGATAGCTTTCACTGGACATGTCCCTCTTCCTTAACAGAGCTCAAAATTTTTACATGTTTTTACAAAGGAAAATAGCAAAATACCTGGAAAGTCCTGATTGCTCAATTTAAATACAACAAAGCTTATTTCTAATGGCATTTCCATGTTCTATATGACCAAAATAAGATAATTAAATGTCATTGTTTTATAATATTCTCATCTTTGTTAACAAAAATATTCTGAATTTTATTCAAAGAGGGGGTCTAGTTCAGTTCATGATCCATGCCATTTTATTTGTGACTTCCATGTTTTTCAAAACTTCAGTCACTCAAATTTCGTATTAGATAATCGTTCAGTTATCCCCAAGTCCTGTTGGGTGTTCAGGTGTCACCATCTGATCCTTTCAGCTCCAGAACTTCTGATGGGTGATTCTGCCTGTCCTAGCTTACAGGGCTTCACAGTAATTCTGTTCTCCAGAACCTCTGTGGAGATTCTCATGTCCTGTTCTTGGACTGTTGTGGTAACAGCTGCTGGTTGCCCTCTTGCAGTCAATCATGTTCTAAATCAGGGAAGAGGAGCTTGTAGTTCAGCTCCTTTGAGGTTAGAGAATGTTCTTGTTTTACAGTTTCAGGCTCTGCTATCTGATTTTAACTGTAGAGTTGTCCTTGTCGCTGCAGAATAAGGAGCTGGGATTTTAGAGGGGTTCATGTCTGTCAGGTTCCCTTGTAGAGGCATTCGTTGTGTTCCCAGATGTACTGTTCCTATGGAGGCTCTTCACAGACTTCATTCATTCTAGTTTTTGTATAGCTTTTCCTTTCTAACAATAAAAAAATGCATTATCCTCAATTTGGACCTTGGGCTGATGATCAATAGGAGTTAATTCTGTCATCTTGTATTCTTGTGGTGACCCCTTCTAATGAAAATGATCATTAGTACCTTAGCTAAGCTAGGCAGCTGATCTCACTCTTACATAAAGAGAATTCAGTAGGTAAGTATTGGTTCCATTACCTCATTTCTCAACTTTCTTTGATTGAAATCATTTAAGTATGTTCTTCACCTAAACTTCTTTTCTGAAGAGAACTAGACTGTTGGGCAGCAAAGGCTGGAAATCTCTTTGCATCTTAGACGCTACAGTATAAATGTCGAAACCAAATCTTGTGTTGTTGCCCTTAAAACACTGCTAGATGTTGTGCACACTGTCACACAGACGCCTCAGGCCTTTCCAGGCAGTGGATCAGCAATACTCTGTATTGTGACCTGTGTGCTTTGGACAAATAGTAGCAAAATAAAAGCCAAAAGAGAATGTGTCCTGATAGGCTAGGCATGAAGATCAGGTGAGGGTTTGCAACGGCTGCACAGGTTGGCTGTACCACCTCTCTTCTCTTCATCCAAAACAACTTCTGACTCTTGGACATCCATGCATTTCCTTAAAGGAAAATTAACCCCGAGTCTTAAACTCACTTGAAAAATTCTGTCATTTCTCTCCTTTTTTTGTAGATACATATGAGCCAGATGGCTATAACCCTGAAGCTCCTAGTATTACCAGTGCTGGTAGATCTCAGTATCGGCAGTTCTTTACGAGAGCACAAATGCAGCGTCCAAATCTAATTGGCCTAACATCTGGGGAGATGGATACAAACCCTCGAGGTAGGAAGGGTTCTGGTCATTGCTGTTGCTATTTTTGTCCAAGACCGTCAACACTTTTCCCCCTTTTCAGGCTGAAAGCACTAGTTTTTCTCACTGATCTAGTGTTTCAGAGCATTTTTTGGACATTCTACCTTTTTTAAGTGCTAATATGCCTGTATTAAAGTCAAAGCAGCCTTTTTGATTAAAAATAAGCACTTGCTTGGGAGTGCTACAAGGGGTTGGTTGTTTGGTTGGGGTTTTATTCCTCTTAAGCCTGTGAAGGCACTTTCCAGGTACTGAGAGCTCCTAGAAAGAAAAATGGTGCCTAAAGATGGCTTTAGCAGCACAGTGTACAGAATGCTTTTGATTAGCCATGGGCACAGAAATGATGATCCAAGTTCCTTGCCCTGGCTGTTGTCATGGTAGTGAAGAAGGGAGCTATCGTGGCATGTTTTGGTGCTTGATGGTCTGACTCTGTCAGCCAGGTGTTCTCTCTGAAATGAACATCACAGGTATCATTCCCATTTCCTAGCCCATGGGAATCCCAGTCTGCGCTTAAATCCTGGCCCCTACGTGAATGGATGTGGGTGCTGTCTCTTAGTGGTGATGTGTACAAAGTATCTTCTAGGGAAGAGAACAAGGCGAGGCTCTTTAAAGAAAGTTTAATTGTAGCAGCAAAACTTTCTTTTTCCCTCATGTTTTTCCTGCCCTGTTTCTTAAAACCAAAGATGTTAAATTTTGGGGTTTGCTGTTATACTTCAGTGTTTCTTACTCAGTAGATAAGAAAGATTTTTTTTTTTTTTTTTTTTTCCTTTTTTTAACTTTCAGTATTTCCTTCCAGCGACTCATCCTGTAAGGAATATGGTTAAATGTTATTGCAGAAATTGCTGTTTGCATCTTAATGACTGTCACAGAGGCAGGGTTGGGGCTTAATTGCTGCCCCACAGGTTCTCTCCGAGAGCCCATCCCAGGGGTAACCAGGGGTGAGTGCTCAGTGGTGGGGCTTCACAGCACTTTTTACTGTCTTTGTCACAGGTGTAAAAGGTTTGCTCTCAGATCACCCTCCAAAGTGGGGATGCCATACCCAGAAATGCCCAGTCTCTGTTCTCACCAGTGTAACCAGCAGAGCCCTGGCTTGCATAAAAGCCATAGAAATTGCTGTATAACTCAGACTTCTTTTTAGGGGTTGAATATTTGGCATTCACAGGAGACTAACACCAAGGGCATTATCTTGAAAAGGTTGCAAATAAATTTCTAGCAAACTGTGTTGGTAGAATTTGCTTCAAACTTTAAATCTAATGTCTTAAAGAGTGTGATAGTTGTGCTTAATTAACAGTTTGTTGCTGAAACCTGGCTGGAGGGCTGGCAGTGGGATAGCAGTGGAAACAACAGGTTCTTGGCTGCTTTTGCCCTGTCAAGGGTTCACCTAGTGAAAGCTGGTTGTTAATTCAGCCCCTGCCCTTGCAGAGCTCTAACCTAAAGCCTGGGGACCCACCTGTGGTTCTTTTCCTCCTTTTCTTTTTTGTTGGGATTTTAGTACCTGAAAGATGGAGTTTTAGCTTTGTTTCTTCAAGCTAATTCGAACCTTAAAGGTCAAAACCCATCCCTCCCAGCTGGACCATGTGGGTTTCCCTCAGGATGTTTAGTTAGGCTAGGGAATGATCTGAATGATTTTGTTCAGAAACAAAACTGGCCAATTTGGTAAAGTCTTCCTAATGTTTATGTTTTTAACCTCAGTTCTGTTTTGCTGTGTGAAAGCTTTTCCATGCATGGTGGAGTAACACAGGCCTTTTTCCTTCCCTCCAGCTGCCAACATTATCATCCAAACTGAACCTCCCATTCCCATTACAAATAACAGCAGCAATGTCACTAGAGTTGTCCTGGAACCAGATAGCAGGAAAAGATCTCCAAGCAGCATGGAATGTCCACCATTGAAGAAGCCCTGGTTGGGAAAGTAAGAATTAGCTGCAGGTCGTTAATTCAAATGTACTCGATTGCTGTTAGTGCTGTGAACATTGCTGTTCACCAGTCTCTGTAATTTGGGATGGTTAAGTCAGAAAATCTGTGTCCACATAGTATGGAGACTAAACGTGGGGTTGGGAGGGAGCTCTTTTGTTAGTGTCTAGAGGGTGTACTTTTTAGGGGAAAAATGCCATTTAGATGTGTGTTAACATTTGCTGCCTTGCTTGGGCACACATGTACTTATCTGAACTCTTCCTGTTCTCCTTTTCTCTAGGCAAGTAAATAACAACCAGAATAAGCCAGGGTTTTTGAAAAAGAATCAGTATACTAATACAAAATTAGAAGTTCGAAAAATCCCACCAGAATTGAACAATATTACACAGCTCAACGAACACTTCAGCAAATTTGGAACTATTGTAAATATTCAGGTAAAAACCAAAGTCCAGTTTTGTCTGTGTGTGGGTCCTTTATTTTCCCTGAAGCATGCTTGAATACTGTATGTTTTCTTTGAGAAATCTTGGTGGAGACAAATTGGGAGAGGAGGTAATCAAGTTCAGAAAAACCTTTTCTTGGTCTACTGTGTATTATTATCTTAATTCTGTAAAACCATATTGGCTTCTGCCTTTATGATGCCTAATTATATTTGGAAGGCTTGCAGGTTTAACAGTGTCTGAATCAACTCAGGTTTTTGAGCAACTTGAGTATAACTTTTGAATGAGATGATCTGACAGTTTGTCTTGTATGATGGTCTTATGGTAATTGATGGTCAGGATTTTGACAAAGGTGCTACAGGAGAGTCTTTATCTGCTTCAGTTTGTTACCACTTGGCATCCTAGAACTGGCTCCAACTCAGTGGCGCCCTTGCCCTGTAAAAGAACAGAAAAAGCACTTTAAAAACATAGTTAAAATAGCATTTAATTTCCATTTATTTTTCTAGATAAAACAGTTGCCTCTCAAATCCTCAGTTAGAGGTCTAAATAAAAGACAGCTATCTGGGAAGCCTCTGTATTTCTTGATCATTTTGTCTTAGGCCAAAAGATATTGTGGTGCTTTCTCACCTGTCTAATGAATAATGCATTTCAAACATGCTATCTCAATCACTACACTAGAAAGTCCAAGATACATTTTTATTGCTGTGATATTAATTTTTAGAGGAAAAATATGCTTATTCAAGACTTGGAGATGCTGCTGCATTGAGGGTGTGGTGAGGCCTTGCACTGTGCACCCTCAGGCAGCACTTGTCCTTCAGGAGACTGGGATAAAGAGCCTTTGGGATACCACAGTGATACCAGACATACCCCAGGGGCAGTGCTCTGAGTACATGATGTTGTTGGTAGAGGAGTCTTATTTATTTATTTATTTATTTAAATGTATATAGACTTTGCTGCAAGTACATGTAATGTCTGCCAAAAGGTACTTCGCTTTAATTGCATAGAATGTCTTACCAGTATTTTGAGCTGTTAATACACTGGATACCCAACTCATCACTGCAGATTATTTGTAGATGGGTTTGCTAATGATTGAAATGTTGTCTTCCTTGGGAAATAATACATTTATGAACTTTTGCTTTAGGTTGCTTTCCAGAACGATCCTGAAGCTGCTCTCATTCAGTACTTGAGTAACGATGAGGCAAGGAAGGCAATTTCCAGCACGGAGGCAGTGCTGAGCAATCGGTTTATCCGGGTGCTGTGGCACAGGGAAAGCGAGCAGCAGCCCCCAGTGCTGCAGCAGCAGCCACCACCCACCCCCCAGGCCCTGCAGCACCTGCAGCAGCAGGCCCTGGCCACACCGCCCGCCGTGACCATGCACAGCAGCCTGTCCAAGGTACGTGCTGGCAGGGAGGTCAGCAGCATTCCCAAGTGACTGCTGCTCCAGAAAAGCAAAGTGTCTAATCTTGGTGTTCTCAAATCTATGGATACGCAGGTGATGAACAAACCCCTGGCATCTGGTGCCTATGTCCTTAACAAAGTCCCAGTGAAAAGGCGCCTTGGAGCAGCGGGTGGGAGCCAGCCTGAGCTGAGCCAGCCCGGGGCTGGGGTGGAGGAGTCTCAGGTATGTTGAGGGTGGACCATGGTTGTGCTCTCAGGTACAACTTTGGCTTGTCAGCCAGGAAGGAACAAGCAAAGAGAACTTGTGAATTGTTCCCGCTTGGTTCTGTTGCTTTTCAGTAATGTTCCACGCAGCCATGGTCAGTCACTTCTTCCTCATTTCATCAACTGTTTATATGAAATAGGGACAATGACTTCAGGAACAAAGTATCAGTGTTTTGAATTGCATAAAATACTTTTGGCAGTGCTTGATAGTGAACAAATCTGACAACCGGTATGTGAGACCAGCCTTTTGTTGACAAATGTAATGGCTTTCCCAGCAATTTTTGAGCTTGTGCTGTGCTTTAACAGCAGTGCTAGAAGCTTATAGAGTATTTGTACCCAGAGTTCAAGCTGATACTGGTCAATTCACACTGATATCGTAGTGCAGCATGTGTTCTGGGCCATGGGGAAGTCCTTTTAAGAAAGGAAGGATGGAGTGGCTTTTGCTGCCTTACTGGATCAGAAAGTGAGATGCTGGGCTGTGACTGCAGAGCTAGTTTCAGATGCAGATCGTCGCCTTCAGCAGTGTCCTAGTGGGAATCGGGATGCAAAGGGAGTCTGCCATGGAGAAGGAAAGACAGTATCTTTGGCAGAAATCCTTTTAACTGAACTGATGTCTTTATCCATGTGTTTTAATTGCCTTGGTCTTTCTGCCTCATTGCACAAATCTGTGCATTCATGTTGGTGTTTCAGGGATCCTCTGAAGTTCCCTGCTCGTATATCACAGTCAACTTAAACTATACCATATTTTATACATATAGTGTGTGTTTTTACTATTTCAGATATTTCCTACTTCTACAAGCCACTCAAAAATGCTTTACAGTTCTCCAAACTTGAAGACAACTCTGAAGTCTGGTGCAGGGTCTAAACCTCATGATGTGCAAGAAGCTCTTAAAAAAAAACAGGTACTTAATGACTGATGGCTGACTGACAGTGTAGCAAGCAAAGTGCTTTAAATGCAAGGTTTGATGAGCACCTGAAACCTCAGCTACTGCTGTACAGCTTTATATGTGGGTGTGGAGTTGGTCATTGTTACGGGACGGTTTGGAAACACGCACTGGGGCTAATCATGTGTGCAGTGTCCTTTTGGGGTGTCCTACTCAACACACTTGGCCATGTTGGGTTTTCTGAGTTTAATCTCTGCAGGTCTGAGACATTTGAATAACAGTGCACAGTATGTTTCTTAAGAGGTGTCTGAAGGGGGAAAAATGTTAGTAAAGTACCTTACAGCAGGAAATTAGCAGCTTTTTATTGAATCAGCTGCACTTCAGACTTGTGCTTTTTGCAGACAGTACTTTTTGTTGTGGACTTCACTTCCATAGCTTGAAGAGGATAATAGGATCTGTATGAGTACATATAATGCTAGACTGCTTTTTACTGATGGAAAGAATTTTCTCCTTATCTAGGAGGCAATGAAACTCCAGCAAGATATGAGGAAAAAGAAGCA
Organism: Corvus kubaryi; assembly: GCF_017639235.1. Taxonomy (NCBI): domain Eukaryota; kingdom Metazoa; phylum Chordata; class Aves; order Passeriformes; family Corvidae; genus Corvus; species Corvus kubaryi. The sequence goes on along the minus strand of NW_024582090.1, from coordinate 432,631 downwards.
GGAGATGTTAGAAAAACAAATAGAATGCCAGAAGGTAAGTCTGGGATGTGGCTAGTAAATACATTTTGATTTTGTAGATACCTGTCTGTTCAGGGCTTTTTTTCCTGGAATTTTATGTTCCTGTTCTTTTATTATTGTGTAGATGTTGATATCCAAGCTGGAGAAAAACAAGGCCATGAAACCAGAAGAGAGAGCAGAAATTATGAAGACTTTAAAAGAACTAACAGGAAAAATATCTCAGCTAAAGGATGAATTGAAAACCTCATCTACAACCTCCACACCATCCAAACTGAAGTCCAAGACAGAGGTACTTAGTGTGCAACACACTTGCCTACTTGGTTTTTGTAACTGTTTTTAATAATGTCTTAAAAATGCAGCAGCATCAGATCAAAACACTTATGAGCAACATTGTAATGGGAGCGATAACCACTGGCAAACAAGCCATGGTTGAAGGAACTCCATGACCTAGTTTTGCTTGTAGCTCATTCATGCTTGTTCCAGTTCTAAAGCAGAGAATTCTGGGCCCTTCAAGAAATGGGGGGACCACACACACACAGAGGCAATTAAAACAAACTGAATTTAGAGGAAAGCATGGCTATCATGTCCTGATCTGTCTGTATCATTTACACAAAGGTATTGCTGAAGTGGAATAAAACATTACAAGTAGGTGTTACAGTTCTGCCCTTTCCTTCTGTTTTCTTTTCCCACCTCCTTCTCTCCCAGGCACAGAAGGAACTGTTGGACGCAGAGCTGGACTTCCATAAGAGACTGTCCTCTGGAGAGGACACGACTGAACTGCGGAAAAAGCTCAATCAGTTACAGGTGGAGGTGAGCTGGTCTGCACTGCTGCTGTTAATGAATTGATGAATTCTGGGGGTTTCAGATCCTCTCACTGTGGGGATGGCTGTGTTCTTTCCCCAGGCTGCTCGGTTAGGAATCTTGCCTGTTGGTCGAGGAAAGACAGCGCCAGCCCAAGGCAGAGGCCGGGGCCGGGGCCGTGGGGGCAGAGGACGGGGAATGTTGAACCACATGGTGGTGGATCATCGGCCCAAAGCACTCACCGTGGGAGGCTTCGTTGAAGAGGAAAAAGATGAATTGTTACAGCACTTCTCTGTAAGTGTGACCTGTAAATCACTATACGTTTCTTTTCCTGCTGTAAAATCAAGCTTCTCTTAGAATAGCAATAAATCTGAGCTTTTGCCTAAAAATAGAAGTGCTGCAATGTTGCTGGCTGATGCAGCTGGGAGTCCTCTGGCTCTCACTTTTCTGTCCAAAAAATCAGATTTCAGTGTCACTTCAGTACACTGCAATTGTACCACATGATTATGGAGGTGGAGGAGAACATTACTGCCGGTCCTAATGAACTTTACCCTCACAGAAATTTGGAGATATCGAAGACCTTCAAGAAGAGGATTCCCCATTAAGTGTTGTTGTAACTTTTAAGTCCCGCTCAGAAGCTGAGAATGTAAGTAGAATCGTGGATATTTTTTTTTTTCCACACATCTAAGATAAGAGGTTTTAATTACTTGTGTCTACCTTTGTATTTTAAAATTTCAGAGGCTTTGATCCCCCAGTTTGAGCTTGATAGTGTTTGGTGCTGCTGCCGGTAGTGCCACTGAAGGGGAAGTACCTCCTGGTTATCTGAGCAGTGACACAGGGCTTTCCCTGATAAAGCTGCGTGTCCCTGGCAGTTCAGAGCCCTGCTCATCCTCTCACAGTGCCGGGGCAGGAGCAGGATTTGGCAGATTTGGGTGTAGCTGGAGTTGCTTTTGGAACAGTGAAGTGGGTCATTGTGGTTTATATATTTGAGATCCTCAAACCACAGATTTGAGATCTGTACTACGTGCACTGGGTCTGGCTTGTTGCTGGTGTTAAAAGTTCTGCACTTGATCCTCTCTCTGAAAATCTGTTGGTTTAAACACAACTCAGGCTGCTAACCAGGGATCCCGGTTCAAGGACCGACGGCTCCAGATCTCGTGGCACAAACCCAAGGTACCTTCTGTGTCCACAGAAGTAGAGGAAGAGGAGTCCAAGGAAGAGGTATGAAGATCTCTTAATAACCTTATCATTCTTACTGGACTCTAATGGTTGAGAACTCATAGGATACAGTTTCCTGTGCGCTGAAGAAATTTCATAAAATATGTTTTTACAAACCAGTAACTGAACTGGTTTTGAGTAGTCAGGTACATTGTAAAACAGAGAAAATGGGAAGAAAAAAAAAGACACTTTGTGGATGGGCTGTAATTTGTCAATGATGTAAACAAGCCTCAGATTCTGTATGTGCAGGCTGCAAAGCCTTTTACTCCTCACTCTTAGTGCTTTACTGTAGGAGAAGTTGTGTGTTCTTCCCTGTAATTCACCTTAACACCTTAAGCTTTTAAAGATTATTTTGTTGTGGCACTTAACAGAAACCTTGTCTGGGAGAGGGTGAGTGGCGGTTTATTCCTGCTTCCTCTGAAGCTTTGCTCTCTTTCTCTTTCCTGATATGAGGCTGCTGTTCTTCCCCTAAAAGTGATGGGATGTGATTGTTTGTGTTTGTGGGACACGCGGTAATACCCAAACCAGATACCAGTACAGCTGGTGCTGTGTGCTGTGATGTGTCCCTGGGCATAGCTTGGAACTTGTGTCTAAAAGTTCATTTTTTCTTCCTCCAGGAGACTGAAACCTCAGATTTATTTTTGCACGAAGATGATGATGATGATGATGAAGATGAGGATGAATCCCGTTCTTGGAGAAGATGAAACTTGATGTTCGAAATGTATAATTTTAGGAATATAGTTCAAACTACATCTTTTAAACGTTTATTTAAGGAAGTTGATGAGCCAAAAAAAGCTTTACTTTCTTTTTCAAACCACAAGATTTACCATGAGCAGTTTGGTATGAAAACATTTGGGACACAGAGCTGTGAGACTGAGCTAGCCAAAGGCCCAGGAACTTCTTACAGGATTATCAAGCTCACCAGGGTGGTGATTTTTTTCTATTTAAGAAGGATAAAAAGGGGGGGGGGGGGGTAAGGGGGGGGGAGTTGGAAATCAGTATTTTCTTGTCCTCTTTTTGTGTCACCTGTATTACCTTGTTTTGGGTTTTTTATAATGTGATTGATTTGTTAGTTTATAATTGAAAAGATATTACAGGTTTTATTTAGCAATATTATGGGGTTAGGGGAAAGACAAACTTTCATTAAATATTATGAAAGAAAAAACTGGCCTCATTTGCTCGTTGAAAAAAGGTAGCATTTTGTTTCCTGTGGAGTCTCATGTTGTAGGAATTATTTGTTGCTAGATTCTTAAATCATTTACTTCAGTATGTTTGACAGCCACATAGTCTCTATGTTGTGCTGCTTTTTGTGAGAGGAGGTGGAAGAAACAATTTAACAGGGTATTGTTATAACATTGTCCAGTTCACTCTGTTTCTCCAAATTCTGCTTCACAGAAAACATCAGCAGGGACACACACACTGGAGTGGATTTGCACTCCTTCTTGATTTCCTTCTGTCATTTCAGTGTAAGGCTCAGTGTAAGTCAGGCTGTTCATTGCATTTCAGTATTTGTGAGCAGGAATGGAAGGAGTTCCAGTCTTCCTCGAAAGCAGCTAAGCTGGCTCCTGTCTACCAGCCAGGAGCAACTCTCCTCCTCTCCCTGTTCCCAGCCATGTTCCAGGCAGAGCCCTGAGGTGTTCAGAGCAGGGTGGGTTTCAGCCCATAGGACTGGGGTGTCCTGCTTAGCCTGGCCCCAAACCAGGGTCCAGTGCCCCAAGGGTGTTGTGAGCTGGGTCTCCAGGGGGTGTCCCTCATGGCCCAGGGCAGTTCTTTCAGGCGTGTTGAGCTGAACCCCGTCGCGTGCTCCATTGCCTCGCTGCTGTCCGTACCCCCGGCAGGGCTGGGCGCTGACGGCACACGGGGAGCCAGGGGCTGGGTGCCCGAGCCAGGGGCTGGGTGCCCGAGCCAGGGGCTGGGTGCCCGAGCCAGGGGCTGGGCCAGCTCTGGGCTCTGTGGCTCTCAGCCGGGGCACCCAGCAGCACCTTCCCTGACTGCCCACTTGCCCTGGGCACTCCTCAGTAATTTGATGTGCGTTTTTACACAAAATCAACACCATGTCCATGCACAGCACTCTTCTCTCTCAAATGATTGCCAGAGTAGTCCCCAGTAATTCCTGACTGAAGGACAGTATCTACCAAACCCTTCACCTGCCTGTGGCTCTGAATGTGGCTAGGGGAAAGTGCTGAGCACTCTTTGGGGTCACAGCCCTGCTGCCTCCATCCTTGTGCTGTGGTGGGGTATCCAACTCGTGTAATGTCTTGTCAACTGAAGGGAATGTCTCCAGTATTCTGTCTCTTTCCAGACCTCCCCTCTTGTTAGAATTAGGACTGTCCTGCTAATGCTGAGGCTAAATTCCAGGCATGAAGAAATGGAGGGGAAACCTACCCTACATATTTACAAGAATGTCTTGCTCTTCTCCCATGATCTCTAAGGGTTTTAATGTCTGTGGCACAGTGTGTATCTTGAGAAGTCCATTGCGGCAAACATGTCCAAGTCCTGACAAAAAATGAGAGAGGGATCAAAAGGATTTATATATTTTTTTGTACAGAGGTTTTTCTTAAACTGTATAATTTTGTAAATATTTTGCTTTTTTTGTGTACTAAAATTACCGGCGTATAGATTTCAATAAGAATTGTTGTATTTTTGTATTTGGAAAATGAAAATTACAGTGGATTAATCTGTAAGAAAAATTGCAGTAGCCTTTGACACACACAGAATGGATTCCTTTTCATATGGTTTTAGCTCTAAAGTGACATTGGGGTGGCACCTCTGTCCAGGGGCGTGGGTGAGGGAGCAAGGGCCATCTTTGAGAGCTTCCTACAATTACTTTTTACCCTCACAGTACCCCTGGCAGGCTGGCCTGAGTCCCGGGTGCCATCCCAAGGGTGGCTGCTGCCCAGGGGGCTGGAAGTGCCCCCCAGCCTGGCTGTACCCAGGGGGTAGAGGGACCACATCTGGCGCTGGGGGCTGGAGGAGGAGGAGGGGAGCTGTGTGAAACTGGTCTGCCTTTTGACAAAGCTTATGGACCCCCTTATATTTTAGGGCATGCTGGGTATCTCTTGGAGTGGTTTGGCTTGGATTCTGTGTTTCCATAGTCAGCTAGGGCAGTACAGCTGAGTTTATTTCATGGTGATGCTTTACTGGGAAATTCACCTGTTCCTTGGGTGAAACACAACCCACAGGGTCCCTGTGTGCCCCAGCCAAGTGTACCAGCTTGAGCTGGGGGACAGACACTGAAGGAGGATGGGATGGGGAAAGGAAGTCACTGTGGAAAGAATTCCCTCCCTTTCCTTGCTGAATTAACCTCAGCAAAATAAACAAAACCACGTCATCAAATCTGAAACCAGGCACCTGCTTAGGAAAGCACCACTTTAACAAAATCATGTGAAAAGGAACAAAAGCTCCTCTTGGTGTATAGTAACCTTGTACTATAGTTTTTACAGATTGTGAACTTGTGTAATAGGATGATAGCAGATATTGTTGAATTTCTAATTGTTTATACATTAAAATTCATATATGTAATGTTTGTTTTATTGATTACAAGCCAAATTTCTAAGATGCATGTTGACTTTTTTGCAATAAAGTTCTACTATGGAATGGTTCAAGATTTAGAAAAGACAAAATTCTAACTGAAATAAATTGGAAGGAGAACCATTCAAAAAAACTACAACTCTCAGAAAAAGAGCATTATCACTTCTCTGGGGGGAAGTGGGTGTGTGAAGGGGGATTTATGCGTGTGTAACGTGTGCAGGTTTTGTTTATGCCAGAGCTGAGAGATAAATCTTTCAAGTGTCTCAGTGCTCTGGAACAGAACGAGTTAAGACAGGTAAATGGATGGGGGAGGAGACAGGGTGGAGGGAGTCCAGTAAAGGCTGTTTGACATTTGTGGGGGTCTCAAAGTTTAACAGAAACTGGAGGAAGTTGTACAGTCTGGGGTGGGTTCCCAATCTCCTACAGGTTTGCAGCGCTCTGGCGTATTGTGGAGGACACACCTGCCACTTCTGACTCCTTTGTAGATTGGGGTGAAAACTAATTTATTCTATTATTACCTTTATTCTGGGTCTTTGCCCCTTTCCACAGTTCCTGTTATTCCCTCCTGCAGCCCCTCCCTGTACCTGCTGTGTCCAGGTGCTGGAGGATGATACAAAACCTGTGTTTCTCTTCTGTGCTGCTGAAGAGCGTCTCCATGACCAGCCCGTGGCTTTGAGACATCTTAGTGCCAGGAGTTAAACTTTGGAATCTTCCCCAGACCCTTTCCCTGTCCACAGCCACCAACCAGCCTCGTTCTGTGGGAAGCAGCAATGTCCTTTAGGAGACAGATCCTGACATGGAGCAGGAAAGGTTCAGTGTCCAAAGCACTTACTGCTTCCTATACAATTAAAATTCATTTTAATGGAAAAAGGGAATATAAAAAATCAGAAGGGGTGGAGCATTTGTTTATGTGTGGCTTTGGATATATTTTTTTCCCCCCAGCCATTCCAAATACCATCTGAGAGTTCCCTGAGCACAGCAGCAGTGTTCAGCAGGGTGGGACAGCTCTTCCCACAGCCATGGGCTGCAATCCTGCTTGGGAGCCTGTTGGAAGGAAGCAAATGTCCACAGGAACTGTCTGAAGGGAACAGTCATATGAAGGTAAATTGTTGGTGTGATTGTCAGGCCGAGGATCTCTCTGTTGTCTCCAGTCAAGGCTGTATGGAATGTGGCACTAACTTCTGGAGAGGGTTCCCGAAGGTGGCAGTCTAATTTTAACTCATCTCTGGAAACATGGGACCCAATTCTGTCCTGTGGAGCAGGTTGTGTAATGTGTCTGGGCCTTTACTGATGAGATCACTGACACAAGGGGCATTTAAAAGAGAAAAATAAGTTTCTCTGATGTTTCTCCGCAGATTTTTATGTGCTTCCACCGCTTTATTCTACAACAGACTTACAACTGTGATGATCAAAACCTAAATGCATAAACTAGAGCACTTTCTTTCTCTCTCTCCCCAGGATAATTCCACAGACAATTTCCAATGGCTGCTTGGTAATCTCAGGTAGGCTGATCCATGTGGGATGCTGGGTGCACGGAGCCAGAGGGGGAAGCCACGGCAGGGCTGAGAGTGGGGCTGGGGTAAGGCCTCATCTGCCTCGTTGCCATGTGCCTCCTTCACCTGGAGCTTCCCCCTTTTTCCTACAAAAAAACCCAAGTTTTTTCACTACTTTTTCATAGCATTGGGCAAATACATTTTTTGTCAGAAACATCTCTTGAATTAGAAGTTCAAAAATGTGTTCTACCTGGTCAATAGACTTCAGCCCAAACAGAGCCCCTAACAGGGGCTGTCACCACTCGGTGCCTCCAGCTGGGGTAGGGACGATTGACCAAGGCCAGAGGGGAACCCCCGGCAGGAGCAGGAGCAGTGACCCCTGTCAGTACAACAGGGTCAGTGACCCTGTGCCGGCTGTGGGTGGTCAGGAACAGGAGCCTCCATCGGGGTCGCTCCCCACAGAGCCGGGCTCGGCCGGGGCTGTCGCGGCTCTCGCTGCCGGGAGCCCGCAGGGACTGCGGCAGGGGGAAAACGCCTGTGCTGGACCCCGGGGGAAAGCCCTGGACCGCCGGGGGTGGGGAGGAGCCCAGGGCCGGGGGGGCACCAGCATCGCCCCCAGCTCAGGGCTTTGACTGCTCTGGTGTCATTCATCTTATTTTTAGGAGCCGAATTCCCTTTGTACCTCGTCTTGCTGAGCCTCGATGGTGTCGCGTGGCGCTGCTGGAGCAGCCCTGCGCCCCGTGACGTGCGAGTTAATTATAGCCCGTCCTGCGTCGGCAACCTTAAAGCACTCCTGCCAGTGATTTATTTAAACACTGATAAATTATACATTTCTTTAGTAATTCATGTGAAAATTATTTGGAGTCAACTCAACATCACATACCTCTGTGTGCTCTCTCGTGGCAAAAGCTCTGTCAGACAACACTTCCATCCACTCTTCCTTTTTGCTGTTTCACGTGATTTTGGGTTACCTGCGGGGCGCAGAGGAGTGAAGGGGACTCCTGTAACAAGCTCGCTCCCAGCTGCTGGCGTCGGTACCCACAGAGAGTTAACTCTGACTTTAAATACTCTGAGCTCTCACCGGCTTTGGGAGGAGACTGCATCTTCCCTCTGTCTGCACTTCCTGGGACACCCCTGGACAAGCCCACCCGTCAGTGTCCCTGGATGTAGGAGCAGGGTCCGAGGATGCAGAGGTGCTGCTCTTGGGCCGTGCAGGGCCAGGGCTGCTCATGCTCCCACACTTCTGACACCTTTTCTGGGCTGGGGACAAATACCCTTCACTGAGTTAGACAGAGGGTGAGACTTTGTCCAACACAGTCCAACCTGTTAGTGCTGTTCTTCTGTCCCCTCAAGATTGCCCTGATGAAGATACAGCTGTTTGACTTGTTGATTAGCAAAAACATTAGGAGACCTACTGTTTCAGGGCATGAATAATTAATGTTTGTTCCTCATTAACTTCTTGTGGCAGAGTCCTGTTAGATGCATTTAGATGTATTTCCAGAATTAGGAGCAAACATAACGAGAGGCCAGGCAGCTGAGTGTTCTGTTCCACCCCTGGAAAGCATTGCCCCATTGCTCCCATCCTCTCCAGCAGGAAGGAGAGTGTTTGTTCTGAGCAAGGACTGATGCATCCTTTATTACAATTTTAATTACAGTGAATGATACAAGAAACAAATTCTATAATTCCTGTACATTACAAGTGAGTAAAGGATGCCCCTCCCAAGAGTGAACATGGCCTCCTGTTTTCCTGGGACCTCAAATCAAAACCTTGTTTCCTGAAAAATTCAAAAATAAGTTGATGAGCTTTCCACCTGCTGCTGCTGGACAAGGCTGTTTGTCCTGACCCTGTTACCCAGTACAGCAAAGCTACAGCACAGCTTCGGCACTTCTTGTGTTCTAATGTGGCCACAATGCTCTGCTAATGCCAAAGGCTTTGGGGTTTGGTCTGGGATTAGCACCCACAAACACCCGCTCAGTCCCTGGAGCCACCTGTGCCACCGCCTGAGGCCAAGGACATGCCCAAGGCTTTGCTCTCTGAGAGCCCCTCTGCAGCAGGTAAAGCTCTGCTTGGATTTTAATTATAGAAGAGGAGAGAAAGCACTTCTAATTTAATCTGAAGCAATGCACAGACCCCAGACGCTTCCCCTTCCCTCTCCTTGGAAGGAAGTTCAGCAATTGGCCCAATACGCAGTCCCTCTGGAGCTCTCTCTGGTGGGTTTGTGTGGGGTGGCTCTCACAGTGTGGACCTGCAAGTGCTCCCTGTCTGCAAAGGAAGCGCATCCTTGCTGAGATGCCACTGGCAGCTGTGCTCTTTGGAACAGTTTCCATCTCACCCCCACCTGTATTAAAAAGTTCCCAGAGCGATGGGGGTCCTGCCCTGGCCCCTCCCTTTAACCCTCCAAGTTCTTCTTCAAAACTCCCTTCCAGGCCCCGCTGACCAAGGCACAGTCAGATCTCGAGCTGCTCTCCCCCAGCCCATTGTTTCCACACCTGCAGTGGAACAGGCTCCACAAAACCAAGTGCTCTGGAGGACACTCCGTAGCCTCAAAGAGTTCCTCAGTGCCAGACCCCTTCCTTTGGAAGCCCGACACTGCCTCAGCGACAGGCAGCTCCTGTAACTTAGCAACTTTCTTTTTGTTCTGTTAAGGTGGGTTCTTCAATCTCCTTAATGAATAAGAGAATCAGGCCAGGTAATTGATGCTTGGCCATTTAGCTGATGAATAATTGACTGTCTGGGTAACTCGAGATATTTCCTCGATCAGATTGTGCAGTGGAACAACCATATCATCCGGGGTGCAGCATGGCTCACAACTTTGGGGTACTGGAAATGTGCTGTGCAAGCTCAGGGTCTAGAGGAACCTTCCACAGTCAGCTCTCATCCTCTTCCTTCACATGGACCAGGCACATGAGCTCAAGCAGTAGGCCCACGGAACTTCCTGAGGTTCAGCAAAGCCTAGTGATGATCCCTTTGAACCCAAACCATCCCCTGATTCTATGATTTTGATAACTGGCTGCATTTTAGCAACAGAAGTTTTTTATCACATGAATCTTGACTCAGGTCTGGAAACATGATTTCTTTTCCAGATCTGCAGTGAAGACAAACACGAGGGCACAACAGTGAGACCTGGCCAGGCCACAAGGTGAGCTGGGGAGGGGAGCAAAGCCTCCAAAGCATGAGCAGAAGGGGGTGGAAGGTGCTGTGTGCCCCAGCAGGGAGGTGTCCCTGTGTGAGCTGTGCGTGCTTAAGTTGCCTCACAGGTAAATACTGCAGCAGCCTCCTCCGGAGGAGCTGGGTGTGCAGGGCATTGTGTGGTTGTTCTAAACAGCAATTGAAGAACATTTAGAGAGGCAAGTTCTGTCAGCTCTGTGACAGTAACACATAGTGCTGCTCCCCATCCGTGGCAGAGAGGGTATCAGCATGAATTGTGGATTAAATAACTCGTGGTTTTATTTCAAACTTCCCATCAGTCCTGTGTCAGCATGTACTGCATATTTTTTAAACTAAATTGAGCTAATACAATTGGCACCACTCTGTGATGAGCTTTGAATTAAAATCTAAATAAGAACAGAATACTTTGATGTACTGGGAAAATGGATAACAATCCATGAACTGTGAGAAAGGATAAAATAGCACATGCTTTTAATCTGACTTTTGCCTCCAGATTTCCAATGACTCACCAGCAATGTTTCATCGGGGTATGGGTTTGGGTTTTTTCTTCCAGAAATGCCATTAATTATTTACCAGTAGGTGAATGATCTCTGAAATCTATTGCAGTGACACCTTTGAGTCTGCAGGCAGTTTCTGATGGCAAACCATCTGGGCTCCTTTAACTTGTTATTGTTTATCCTTTGGACTCCTCTCCCTGGGCTGTAAGGTGTAACGGCAGCAGACAGGGCCAGGAGCATCAATATTTTACAGCATTAATTAAAGGGAGCTCAGCAGCTGTATTGCCCAGCCCGGCTGCCTGTGGGAGGGAAGGACAGTGCTTCAAGGGGGTGGCTAGGAGAGGTGTCCTGGGAGAGGACCCTCTAAGCAGTGCCACCAGCCCCGAGCCCAGCGTGGCGGTCACACAGGTGGTGCTCGGCTGTGGCAGCGAACGGTCCGTGCAGTGACAACGGGACCGGGAGGAGGCTGCGGGGTCCCCGGCAGCTTCTCCTTACTTGAGAGAGAATGAAGCAACAGCAGAGAGACGGAAAAAGCTGCCAATCTTGTGCGAACACCCTCGGTGCCGGGGCCAGGGAGTCGGACTCTGACGAGCAGGCGCTAATCGGGCTCTGCATCCACCCTTCGCATCTTCTTGTTTACTGGCGTTAACAGGCAACACTAAATAAAGGGAGGGTTAAAATCAAACCAAAACAAAGGCCTGAAATTTATCCCTCTATTAATTACTTCCAGCAAGCAGGGCCGCCTTTAAAGCTGTGCCACTTCAGATGAAACTTTCATGCAGCTATTTAGGGCCTCTGAAATATAAATGATTTCCTTTAAATGTTTTATCATAAATCAGGGCACGCAGCTTCGCCACAACGCGCCGGTTCCCCCCGGTGGGAGGGAGCTGCTAGCCTGGCCCGGCCCGGCCCGGCCCCTCGCCCCCGGCCCGGCGGCGGACCCCGGGCGGGACGGAACCGGACGGGAGCGGAGCGGGGCGGGAGCAGAACGGCCGCACTGCCCCGCCCGGCGAGCCCCGGGGCCGGCGCTGTCCGCGGTGCTGGCTCTCGGCCGCCGGCAGCGCCCCTCGCTCCCGTCCCGCCGCAGCCGCGCTCCGCTCGGGCCGGGCCGACCCGCGGTGAGAGCCCCTTCCAACCCAGCCCGGTCCTTGATTCTGTGAGCCTTGCTCGGTGCGTGTTTCCCAAAGGAAGCCGTTTCACAGCAGCGGTGCCGCCTCTTTTCTCTGCCCGCGATCAAGTCAGTACGTTTGTCAGAAAGCAGCTCCTTCGGCTTTTGGTCCATGCTTACCGAGGCTTGTAAGTCTTGGAAACTTTAAATCTTGGAGTAGGCTTTAATTTTGTTTAAGAACTTCGAATTTTGCAAAATGTTTACATCTCTGGTCCCTCAAAGTCCAGTAATGTCTGAAGATGTGTGAAGATTGGGAGAGCAAAAATGAAAGGACCGCTCAATAGCAGAACAATGCCAACTTCAGGACCGCTTTCCCGGGGAATGGGTGTGTGGACGACGGTCCCTCTGCTCCAAACGTCAGCCCGCGGGTTTTGCCCACGGGGAAACGCCCGCTCCTCCCCTCTTCCCCCGGGACCTGCGGCCGAGGGAAGAGCGGGATTCGAGCGGGAGCGGCCCGGGGGCTGCGAGTCGCTCCCGGCCGCACGTGGCAGCCGGATACCCGCGACGGCGCGTCCGGCCCCGAGCCCCGAGAGGGGGCTGAGGGCGGCCGGGCCCGGGCCGGGGGGCCGGAGCGCCTCTCCGCCCGTGTCCTGCCCGTCCTGCCCGGGCGCATCACGCGTGCGCGGCCCGTGCGGGCGGACGGCGTGTAAGATGAGCGAGGGAGCGGTGGGGGGGCGGGCGCCGGGGGAGCTGAGCCATCGAACCCCGCTCACTCGGGCAGTGCCGAGGGCAGACACAGTCCCGCGCCCATGCCCGGGGCCTCCCGCCCGCGGGCCGCGCGGAGATGATGGCCATGGACGCCAAGCAGCCCTTCGCCGTGCCCGCCGCCCTCCAGGACCCCAAGTTTCCCAGCCTGCACGCCGGCGCCGAGGCGATGCGCAGAGTTTGCCTCCCGGCCCCGCAGGTACGTGGATGCAGCGCAATTACCGCTCTAAGCCACATTTTCTGACAGGCACCGGGTTAATGTTTTTTTCATGTCGGCAGCACCCCCCGTGCCCGCCCTTGATCCGCGCGATGCGGAGCGGGGCCGCTGCCTTCCTATTAATTTTTATGACCTGAGCTCCGGGGAGGACCCGCGGTGCCGGGGCCGGTTTTTCAGGCGGAGATGACAGAATTCCCCACTGACCTCGCCATGCGTGCTCTTGCTCGCAGCTGCAGGGCAATATATTTGGGAGCTTCGATGAGAGCCTGCTGGCCCGCGCCGAGGCGCTGGCGGCCGCGGACATCGCCCCCCACGCCAAGGCCCACCACCTCCACCCCCACTTCAAGCCGGACGCCGCCTTCCACGCCATGAGCGGCGTCCCCTGCGCCGCCGCCGCCCTCCCGCACCCCGCCGCCCTCACCGCCCACCCGCACCCGCTCCCGCACCCGGCGCTGGACGGCGGCGACCTGCTGGAGCACCTCTCGCCGTCACTGGCCGTGGCGGGGCTGGCCGAGCCCCCCGCGCTGCCCGCCCCGCTGCCGCCGCCGCCGCTGCCCGGCGCCGCCGC
>NW_024582090.1:335379-418846 GCF_017639235.1 Corvus kubaryi | reverse complement strand
TCGCTCAGCCAGAGCACGATCTGCCGCTTCGAGTCGCTGACGCTGTCGCACAACAACATGACGGCGCTGCGGCCGGTGCTTCAGGCCTGGCTGGAGGGCGCCGAGGCCGCCCGGCGCGCCCGCCCCGCCGGCCCCGACCCGCCGCCCGGCGCCGAGCGCAAGCGCCGGCGGACCTCGATCGCCGCGCCCGAGCGGCGCTCGCTGGAGGCGTACTTCGCGCTGCAGCCTCGGCCCTCGGCCGAGAAGATCGCGGCCATCGCCGAGAAGCTGGACCTCAAGAAGAACGTGGTGCGTGTCTGGTTCTGCAACCAGCGCCAGAAGCAGAAGCGCATGAAGTACTCGGCGGTGCACTGACGGCGCGGCCCCGTGGACCCCGGGACGGGACGGACGGCCCTAAGCGCCCCCCGCCCCGCCGAGCCAGCCCGGACCCGCCGCCCGGCCTGGGACAGAAGCCCGGCGGGGCGCGGAGCCGGGGCGAGCTGGGAAGCGAAGCGGCGCAACGGGAATTCCGCGGGTCCCGAGCTCCATTCACGGCGGGCAAGGCCTCCGGGGCGCGCCCCGGGCAGCGCCGCTTCCACCGCGCCCCGCCGTCCCGCTCCGTCCCGCCGGGGCGAGCGAGCCCCGCGGCCCGCGCCCCAATAAAGTTTTATTTTTCAACCCGCCGGGACGTGTCGTTCCTCGCCGCGCCGCAGCGCCGACGGGAATACCCGAAATAACCTGCGAGAGCAATCGCACTCTCAACAAACGCCCCTCAGCGGGGCGACGCCCAGGGACACGAGACCGGGCTTCGCCCCGCCGGGCCCCGCGCTGCCACCGGCCCCGGGGAAACGGAAGCATCCCCCCACCAAAACCGATGCCAGGTTCGTTTCTGAAGCTGTTCAGGAGGGGGAAAGGGCTTTTATTTGCGATTCCCAGAAGCACCTTAACGATTAAAGATTAATGTTCGAAGCGTGAGCCTCCTCTGAATATTCCACTTTAGCGTTTCAATGAGTGACAAACATCGAACTTGAGAACCGGGTCCCACCCTCCTCCCCCATTAGGAAACGATTTCATGAATCCACCTTTTCCTCGCGGGCCCCCGGTAACGCATCCTCACACCGCGTTTTTCCAACCATCCTCAATGATTTTTCCCCAATCAAATGTCCTTTAATAATAAATGCCCTTAGGTCATTACATTATATTGTGAGCTTTGAAAATTTAGAGTAAGGGAGATGCAATATTAATCGCCTTCTGCACTATAAATAAGGCAACTCCGACGGCATCTTCCCCTGCAGCTGCTGTCCGCCGCTCGGCCCCGGAGCCACCGGCCGCGGACTCCGGGCCCGTGTTTTTACAGGTGTGTTTTTATCTCTTCCCTCGTCCCCGTGTGTGTCTGGGAGCTGCCCCCGCCGCGCCCCCGGGCTGAGGACTGGCCCCGCGGCCGTCGGAGCGCCGGGCGAGCAGGTACGGCCGCGCTGGGCCGGGGGCCGGCGGCGGGAGCGGGCGCGGGGCCGGAAGCATTTCCCGGCACGGGAATAGAGATCCAGCCCAGATCCCAGGCGGTGCCACTGCCGCGGGGCACCGCAGGCTCACGTCTTCTGTGTTCCAGCGTCCAGCAGAAATAACCGCTACCGCTGCTCCCGGGCGGGATTAGTGTCCTCCCCGATTTGGGTTAAATCCAGTCTGCGCCTCGCCGAGCCCCCGCTCCTACCAGGCGGTGCAGAACACCCTCACAGCTCCATGGCCAACACCTCTGTCCCTGTTCACCTCTAGAAGCAAAATCGGACCGGGCTTGTTCCTACAATGGCAAAGGAATCACCGCGGTTTTACTTGTGGCTGTTCTGGTGTCCCCTAGCTTTGTGGATTTGTGACGTTTCCGCGTCTGTCCCTTTTGCACAGCTACGGAGAGTGCCTTAAAGATGTAAAACAAATCCTAAACGAAGTTTCCCAAACCCGCAGCTACTGTCCCAGAAAGCAGCTCCTGTGAGCTCCTCCTCACCTCCAACACGTTCACCAGGGAAACCTGAAGCCCCTTGACCTTTTAGCTCACCCTCCCGGCTCCTTTTCTCCCGGCAGTGCTCTGGAGAGGGGGCTCTGCCCAGACTTCAGTCTGCAAATCCAGGATCTATTTTTACTCTGCGTGTGCAGGTTCACGCCTTGCTGTGCCCAGACATCTCATACAGGATATGATCGCTTCATTTGAGATTTACTTTGGAGGTCAGGTACGTGTCGGTTGGTCATCACTGGTGCCTTAGTCTGTCCCTGCGTTTGGCTCCCAAAGCTCTGGTGCTCTGGGGTAAACCCACTGTGACACAGGATACTCATCTAGTCTTCCTGGAGCTGGGGATGAACTTCTTTCGGCCTCAGTGGGAGTAGTTCAGAACCGGTATTTAACGCTGAAGAGGCACAAAGAAGCTGCCCACGTTTTCCCCCTAGAATGGCGAGCAGTGCCCCGGAGCCAGTAAGCATCGCCAACGGGAGATGGGAGGCAGGAGGGAGCCAGTGCTTGGAATTCCGGGTTTGTGAGAAGCTGACACCACATCACAGCCCATCCCCCCCCAGCCCCCTCCTGCCTCATCGGTCTCTCCAGGTGCCTGGGGATCAGAACTCCCAATTTTATTGGAGG
The DNA here is from genome assembly GCF_017639235.1 of Corvus kubaryi. Lineage (NCBI taxonomy): Eukaryota > Metazoa > Chordata > Aves > Passeriformes > Corvidae > Corvus > Corvus kubaryi. The sequence goes on along the minus strand of NW_024582090.1, from coordinate 416,241 downwards.
GTTGGGCCTCCTTGTCCTGGGTGGTAGGACTGTGTCCCACCCTGGGACACTTGATTCTTCAAAATACACCCCATGGACAAACCTATCTCCCACAGGTAAAATGAAAAATGCAGGTGAAATTTGCTGAGAAAGGGAATTCCCTTTTAGTGACAGCCCAGATAAAGGGGAAAGGGAAACCTGCTGAAATAGGAAATGCCCAGTACGTGTGTGAGAGGCTCAACAGGCAAACCCCTGTCTATGGTTTCTGAACCAATAACAATTGATTTTTTTTTTTCCCATTCCATGCTTGTTCCTTAATATCCTGCTCTCTGTCTCCTGGGACCTGTGCACAGGAGATGAAAGCACAGAAAACCAAACAAGCCAATTGCACTGCTCACTCAATCGATTTTTACACAAAATTTGCCTTCATGCACAAAGGATGGAAAAATGATCCCATTAATAATGAATAACAAAAACAAATGCAGGGAGGAAATCAATAGCAGCACATCTGATAACACAAGGGGGGCTGGAGGGAGCTCCTAGATGTACAAAAGCATGTGTGAGGAGGAGGGGAGAGAGAGGAGAGAGGGCTCAGGGGCTTGAGGGGCTCGTGAGCAAGGCAGCAGGTGCTGTGGTGCAGGTGGGAATGGCTGATGGCCTGGCAGGCCCGTGTGTGTGTGTGTGCATGTCCCATCAGGGCACGGTCCAGCCACCTGTGTCCTGTGGGAGTGGTAGGACCTGCTGAGGGTCCCGGCTTGATGTAGAGCCAAGCCCATGTTCATGATGGCACCAGAAGGTCCAAGAAGTAGCCACTGGCAAGGAGAGAATGAGCTGGAACTGGAGGCATGCTGCTTTCCCAGAGAAAACTGGTTTTCAGCTGCAAAATTCCAAACTTCCAGTTCCTTTTGCCTCCATGCCATCTGCCCTCAGTGTTTCCCTTCTCCTGAGTTTTCAAAGGCATTTGTCCTCCCAAGGAGACACATTTAGTTTGAGATGAAAAATGTTCCTTAGGACAGTGGTTTCTGCTGCTGCCCAGGCTTTGCTCCAGGCCCTGGGCTGGCAGCTCTGGTCCCCAGGGCTGGAGCGAGGACTGGTGCCTGCACTGGGAAGAGCTGGGCCTCTGGGATGAGAGACCGCCAGGGTGCTGGGGCCAGAGGACTGGGAGCCCCAGCACCCAACACCCAGCCCAGACCAACGCAGCCCAGCTCAGTGAGGAGCAGAGGCCAGAGCCAGTCCAGGGGAACCCTGAGAAGGGATCCCAAGGACCCCAGTACTCAGCCCAGCACAGAGGCTGGGCTGTACCCTCCATCACCCACCAGCTCACCAGGAGCAGCCTGAAGGTGCCAAAAGCACGTGGCCATGGGCCTCAAGTGGGCATCCACAGCCAAATGCTCTGTGGAGACCCATCGAGACAGGGGAAGTCCTGCTTTGTGCTGGTACAAAACAGAAGGAACTCGCTCCAGCTGTACAGCTTTGAGTTATTTTCAGAACAGTGTTTTAAAGCAATTAAGCAAATTTTGTCTTTAGTGGCACTCATGCTTTGCAGTTTGCCTGGAAATGTTAGGTACAAACTTATTTCATCATCAAGATGCTTTAGACTTTTTTTCTTTAAGCAAATTTAGAACAGTGTATGGAAAAATATGTCACTGCATTTGCAGTAGAGTTTTATATGGAGGAGAAAAACAATGCGCAGAGGAAAATGAAATGCTCTCTCTCCAAAGAGAATTAAGAATTCACACAATAATAATGCTACACAAATCTAGATCAGCTGCTGTCAAATAGTACTGACACGTGGTAAACATCTTCAATCTGCTGGGTGGAAATGATGGTCCCAAATGCTGAGTACAAAGCAGAGATGGTGCCAGAACTACTGGGACCCCTCAGCCCCCCATGGACAGCCCAGTCTGTGGGTGCTCAGGGTCGTTTCAGTGCCTGACCATGGTTTTCACTGCCCATGGATCAGGAAGGGCAATGCTGGAGTCACCCTTGGAGGTGGGGCAGTCCAGGGGTGAGGGGGGCAACCCACGGCAGAGGCAGGGGAAGCTCTGCCAGCTGGGCAGCATCCAGCACTGTGCTGGTCCCAGGACCAGCCCACTGGCACCACCTGTTCCCAGCAGCATTGCCCGACCCCAGTGTGGGTCGTTATTCGTAAGTGTTGGAGAAGTGTGATCTCTGTCCATTTACACACTGTCAACAGACGAGCTGGGAGAGGAACCAAGGCATCGTCTTCCATCAGAGCTCAGCATTCAGAGCTCAGTGAGGGAAGTGAATAACTCAGTCCCTGTTTAGAGCGGAGAGGTTTTTGCTTTCAGTGGAATCATCTTGGTGCAATTCCCCATATCCTTGTGCTTGGAGTGGATGCTCCCACCAGGCAGGTGAGCTGAACTTCTCATTCCAGGGACAAAAGGAGGAGGGAGCAGGTGGGGAGGTGAATCACATCACCAGCATTTACTTGCTTTTAAACTTGCATGAGTGTGGAGCTAAAGTGGAGAGAGATGGACGGCAGGGGGACAGGCAGGGAAACTTTGGTTTTCCTCCTCCAGAGGCTGGTGTATCTAACACACATGTATTGGCTTACCAGGGCCCTTGGTCATCCCAGAAAAGCCTGACACTGGATCCCGAGGCCCTGGGGATGTCACTGGGGGCAGGGACTGTGGCATGGGGGACAAATCCTCCCCCAGGTGCCCACCTGGCTGGGCCAAGGGCTGCTGCAGAGAGATGCACCCTGCAGGCTCCACCAAGAGCCACAGCTCTGCACGGAGCACACCCAAATACTGCAATCCACACCACAAAAGCACATACAGGGGTTCAGAGGATAAACCCACCAAAAATCAGGACATTATCTGGGGAGAGGGATTACATTTTCAAGAATTCTGTGTGATGCAGAGCTAAGGAAGGTTCAGCTGGGCATCCTGTGCTTGCCCCTCATTTGCCAGAGCCTCGAGTATTGTGTGCAGCATCTCCACAGCTCCTCACAGCCCCCCACAACCCCCTCGGCTTCCTGCAGACCCCCATGACCCCGCACCTGACAGTCTCTGCCAGCAGGAACAAAACACACCAAGGATCTGGAGACATGGTTAAAGTTTGATACCTTGGTTGCCTCAGAATACATCTGTTTTTCCCCAAATGCCAAAACAGATTAGTCTGCAGCTGCCACCACATCATGGCCTGAGCGAGGATCTCTGCGAGGAAAACCAGCACAGGTCAAGGATCCTCCTTCAGGTTCCACAGTGAGAACACGTAACAGCCTCTGGAAAACATCTGAACCCCTGTTCATTCCTTGGTTGGTTTTACACCCTGTGATTCCCTGGCTGATACCTGGCGGCTCTGGGCACTCACAGGAGGATGGGAGATGCAGGCACCTTCTGGTGGAACAGAGGAGTGAGCTGTGGGTCTCCTCGGATAGGACAGGGCAGGAGGGTTAGGGATGGGGATTCTGAGCTGGCAACAAGGGTGGATCTCTTGGCTGGAAAAGGATTACTATTCTGAAGAAGTTGCAGATGGGATGGAGCTTGAGAGGGAGCTGGGGCTGGCTCCAAGGGAGCACCAGCGGGATGGTTTGGCCAAGTTCTGATGCTGCCAACAGGCTGAATTTCCTCAAAACCCAAAATAACTCTCATCTAGAGACATAAGGAAATGTTGAGGAAAAGCTTTAATGATCCTTTAAATGCTGGACTTTTCAAAGAGAGATTTTGTGCTTTTTCTTGGTAGCTTCTTTAGCAGGGGTCAGGGGAGGAGCAGTGAAGGAACCTGAAATATTTTGGATAGAGCAAATGTTTTCCTTGTCAGAGACACTGGGGTGGGAAAAGTTGTTTGCTTCCTTCTTTAATGAGGAAACCTGAAATATTGTAAATTTGGGGTCAGCCCAGGCAAAAGCCGCTGGAGGAGTGGAGCGGCAGCAACGCATGCAGCCCTGTCCCCTGCCAACGGGGCATGTGAGCCAGTCATGTAGTATTAGTGGCTCCATGTTGCAGTCAGGTTGGACGCCACGTGCAGGCACATTAACATGGAAAACACATTAGCCCCCGCCAAGGAAACCTGAGCAAATTGGCCATGAGATGAGGCGTCCTGGGATTTCACACTGATGCCATTCCTGAGACAGGACAGCACAGCAGAGCTGAGGCCTGAGGAGTGGGTTGGCTCCGGTTCACCACAATCCCAGGCAGCCAAAGGAGCGCCGGATTGGGGCAGCCCTCTGGAATCGCACGGATCCGTCGCCTGCCGTAGCCCCCTCCCCCGTGCCAGGGCCCCTGGGCCACTGCGACCCTCCCGTACTGCTGCGGAAACGGGAGAGCACGTCTGCTCCGTGCCTCAGAGCCAGCTTCTGTCCTAAAACCTCATGAAATATTAACCCCAGAGCCGGAGCATTCCTGGTCTCCCAGGGAAAGACGCACATTTGCAATGCTCCGAGGATGATCTCCCTTCCCTGACGCCCTGTCACGCGCACTTGCACAAGGCCAGCACGCAGCCCCCAGCCGCGTCCCCCGCGGGGAAGGGACACGGAGCCTGGCGGGCTGTCCCCTCAGCTGACCCTGCCGCGATGCCCGACGGCCGCCCCGACCCTGCTCCTGGGGCAACGCCGGTGCGGGGCTCCATGAGGCGCCTCTGGGGGCCCGGTCAGCCTCCTGTGCCAGACCTTGTGCGCTCTGCGGAAGGGAGCAGAGGCAGCCCGGAGGAGAAGCCCGCGGCAGTGCGGGCTGGAGGAGGGACTCGGGGATACAGAAGTCGTGGTCAGGAGCAGGAGAAGAGCCTCGCATGAGAAGAGAAATGAACACGGCATCTCCAAGCCCGTGGGAAGCCCCCGCCTGCTCCGGCCAGGAGCCCCAGTCTGCGCCCTAACCGCGGGACGGAGCGCTCGGCTCCTCCGTGGGACCCGGCTCTGAGCCCCGGATAGCAGCCCGTTCCCGGGCACCCCCTCACGGCAGCCCGTCCCTGGGTACCCCTCATGGCAGCCCGTCCCTGGACACCGCCGCTCATGGCAGCCCGTCCCTGGGCACCCTCACAGCAGCCCGTCCCTGGGCACCCCCTCACGGCAGCCCGTCCCCGGGCACCCCTCATGGCAGCCCGTCCCTGGGTACCCCTCACGGCAGCCCGTCCCTGGGCACCCTCACAGCAGCCCGTCCCTGGGCACCGCCGCTCGGCAGCCCGTCCCTGGGTACCCCTCATGGCAGCCCGTCCCCGGGCACCCCTCATGGCAGCCCGTCCCTGGGCACCCCTCATGGCAGCCCGTCCCTGGGCACCGCCGCTCATGGCAGCCCGTCCCCGGGCACCCCTCATGGCAGCCCGTCCCCGGGCCGGCGCGGCCGCGGCAGCGGCGCGGAGAAAACGGGAGAGCGGCAGCACCTAGGCACATCAATAATTCATAAAATGCTAGCAGCAATAGAGGGAGAGAGGGACCGGGAGCAGAACAGAATATCACACAGCTTTTTAGTGGTCTTTTTCTATTAGTGTCAGCTCTGTGGCTGGTTTCAGACAGGAGAACTTTCCCTGGATGCTCCCAGAATTTCAGGGTGGGGCCGAGCACCCTCCTGGGCAGGGCCTGCTCTTAGCTCTGCGGTGGCTGATGCAGTCACAGGACTCTGATGCTTTCAGAAGGACTCGCAGGGCCGGTGGCACTGTCCCTCCTGGACAAGGAGCTGCAAGAAGTAACATGCTGCAGGCGTCCAGGCTAGGCTCGACTCTGCTGGGCTCTTTCCAGCCATCACCTCTGAGCTCATCTGGGCAAACCCCTGCTTTGGCTGACTCAGGGCACCTTCCAGACCTCCCACCCATCTTCTGCTCTTACTCTGGCTGAGCCTGCACCCCTTTTCCCCGTGTAGGAGGGAATCTGCAGGCTCCATATGTACAGAAAAAAACCTAGATGTTTTCATGTAAATACAGGGAAAGCCTTGGACCAGACTGGGGAGCTCTGTGCCTGGAGCCTGCGTGCACCACACCATGCCGTGCTGTGCCGTGCTGACAGACAGGGAGGTGCCCTGCTAAATTTCAATAATGCCCAGACCCACTTGCTCCCCACAACTCCCAGATGAATCCTCACGTGGCCTCAGAATGGGCCAGCCCAGTTCCAAGGCCAAGCAGGGGCACAGCTCCCATGGTCCCCAAGGCCCCCATGGCTGGAGGGGATGGGGGATGAGCCCCATGGCTTCACCCCCAAGTTCAGCAGTGAACTGTGAGGCCGAGGGGGACTGGGAAGGAGGAGGCACCTCAGTGGCAGCAGGAGCCTCCCCCCGCTGCTGCCCTCCAGCACGGGATCTGGGGGTCTCGCCGGCAGATGTTGGCACCGCAACAGCCCAGAGGCCCTGCAGACAGCCCAGGGCAAAATTTTTAATTTGTCATCACACTTCAACATGACATCTGAAAAAAATTTAAAAAGAATGGCAAGATGTCGGCATCTCCAAGATGGCACAACCCCACGGCTGCTGCAGCTCCATGACAGAGGCCAATCCCAGCAGTGTGAGCCCACAGCAGCTCAAGGGCTGCCACACTACACCAGAGGGAACCTTCATGCTGAAACCAGCTTATGGCACACAGCTGCAACGAGGATGAAGAAGGCAAGTCACCTTGGACCAAAAAAATGCAAGAACATGGGCAGGTTTGAGAGGGAGCATCCACACCGTGGGGTTTCAGGACTCCTTCCCATATGCCTGGCAGAGAAGTCAGATCATGTCACAAACAGCCTTATAAAAACTACAGAGATCCAAATATTTGAAAAGGTTCACCAGTTTAAAACGTCCCTGGAAATGCTTTCTGGAGCAACAGCAGCAGCAGTGGCAGCAGCGCAGCAGCTCTGTGCTGGTATCTGGCACAGCATAGCCAGCAGCTTTCCAGCCAGGGAACAATGGGTCTAGGGAGGATTGGCAGGAGAGACAGGGGAACCAGGGCTGCAGTGGGGGTCCCAGCTGCAACTTCTCTGGAAAACTGCCTGGATACCCAGTGTACCCACAGCCATTCCATTTGCAGAACTCCATCAGCAGATCCAGTAGCTCTGCAGTAAGTGGGGGTTTGGGATTCCCCCAGAGAGATTTTCCCTGGCTCCAGTGCTTGCCACAGCCCCGTTCCCCAAGGAGCATGGCCAGTGATAACCTCCCAGCTCTGGGAGCAGTGCCAAAGCTTCCTGAGGGGATGAACGAGCCTGCCAGTTGGTCCCCTCGTACCTACACCCCCGGAGCCCACTGGTAGTTAGGGAGGGTGTCCAGGCAGACAGTGAATTGAGCCATTGGAATTCCGGGTTTTAATGAAATCCAGGGAAGTGCATATCAATCACAGTAAATTGTACTGTTGCCAAGAGCCACGTCCTGCAGCACAGGGAGCTGCCAGCAGATTCGTCAAAATGATTCGTGTTTTGCAGCTCACCATTAACTGCTCCTGGAGGAGCTGCAGTCTGAGAATTCCTGACTGGAATATTTTGAGAAAACAAAGGTGAGCGGGGCTGGGGTACAGCAGCCGCACCAGTCCCCCCGAACTTGGGAGAGGGCCCTGCAGCTGCTCCCTCCTGCTAGCTTGACATCAATAAAACATGGAGACAACCCTGGAACAGGGAGATAACAAGAGGATGAAAGAGGCATGCAAGACAGGCAGCCCCACTGTGTATGGAGGATTTGAGACATCGTGGGCAAAACCTGTTTTAATCTCTGCCATCAGAAGTGCTGATGGGAGGATGCGGTCGGGACACGGCGGGAGAGACACTCGACTCCATCTCCTCTCCCCTGGCAGAGTGGAGCAGGCACTGTGCCCCTCACCCCGCGGGCAGAGCCAGGCAGAGATCTCCCTCCCGCGGACCACAGAGGGCCCCGACTCCCTGAGCTGCTGTCACCCTGGACATGGAGCAGGACATGCTGGGATGGAGCAGGACACACAGGCTCCCGGGGAGCCCCAGCACCCGCTGACCTGTCCCAAATCCTCACAGTGGCAGCAACTTCAAGCAAAACACATGAATAAAGACCGCCGAGCAGCGAACTCGAAATGTGTAAGAGTCTTTGTGGCTCAGCACTGCTCAAAGGCCCCCTAGCAATTCCTTATTTTCATTATTTAAGAAAGACACATCTTTTTATTGAGAGGAGAGGAATGGGAAATGTGGGACCACAAAACCAGTTAAGAGATGGAAAGGCCCGACGGTTCAGCAAGGCTCTGGCGTCCTCCTGCCACATGACTGTGTCCCGGGAACACGTCCCGGGGGAGGGACCTGCTCTCTGCCACTCGGATGTTCCTTCGCAACGAGCGCTGCAGCTGCCGGCAGCTGCCCAGCAGTGTTTGATGCCCCATCCCATTCCAAACGCAACGCCGTTCCCAGAGCTCAGCTCGCGGTCTAGGCAGTGGGTCACCGCAGGGTTCATCCGTAAATCCGGAGGTTTCCCAGTGCCAGTGCCGAGCCGGGGCTCCGCGGCCCCCGGAGGATGAGCGGCTCCCCCGCTGTCCCCGGAGGAGAAGCGGGCTCCCCCGCTGTCCCCGGAGGAGGAGCGGCTCCCCCGCTGTCCCCGGAGGAGGAGCGGCTCCGCGGCTCCCCCGCTGTCCCCGGAGGAGGAGCGGGCTCCCCCGCTGTCCCCGGAGGAGGAGCGGCTCCGCGGCTCCCCCGCTGTCCCCGGAGGAGGACCGGCTGCCCCGCTGTCCCCCGGAGGAGGGGCGGCTCCGCGGCTCCCCCGCTGTCCCCCGGAGGAGGGGCGGCTCCCCCTCGCCCAGAACGGCTTCCCCCTCACCCCGCGGCGCCCCCCAGCGCCCGCCCGGCTCCCCGCGCCGGGATCGTTCATTGGCTCCGTGCTCCCGTGACGTCACGGGGCGCGACATTCCCCATTTGGTTTCGGGGGGGCGCGCCCCACCGGCTGCAGGCGGTGATTGGCGCACGTGGTTCCGACCGCTGATTGGATGCTGCTCCTCCTCTTCCCTCCGCGGCGTGAAGTCACTTCCAGTTCTCTCTCCGGGTCGCGCCTCACGTGACCCCAGGCGCGAGCGGCGCGGGCCGCCCGCGCGCAGCCAATCGCGGCGCGCCCGGCTCCCCCCATTCAAAGCCGGCGGGCGCGGCAGCCAATGGCGGGGCGGGCTCGGCTCTGCTCGCGCTGACGGGCGTGCGCGGCGGCCAATGGGACGCGGCGAGGCCCGCGCGGGGCGGGGCGGGTGCGCGCGGCGGTGGCGGCCATGGCGGAGCGGGGCGGCGGCGGCGGCGACGGGGAGGCGGCGGCGGGAGAGCGCTTCGGCACCGACCTCCGGTACGGCGGGCCGGAGCTGAGCTGGAGCTGTTCTGCCGAGCGAGCTGGGGCGGGGGCGGGGCGGGTGGGGCAGGGGCGGGTGGGCCGGCCGGCGGGAGCTCTCCCGCCTCCATTTCCCGGCCCCGCGTGCGGCGGGATGGGCCCTGTTCCCGCTCACCGGGCCGGGGCCGCTCCCGGGCGTGGGACCAGGTGCCGGGGCGTCCCCTCGGAGTCCGGATAGACCGTGTCTGTTGCCGCTCACCGTCTCATAACCTTCGATTTTTTCGAGTGTGAGTCGTCATGCGACCACTGTGTTGCACTGCACTCAGCGGTGGGTAAAACTGTCCCCCCAGAGCCGCAGAGGAGCTTTTGCTGGTCCCGAAGGCTAAGTTTTCTTCTGTCTCCCCGTTCCCGAGATCCCCGTGCGGAAGGCCGGGTGGCTCAGCGCGGGGATAGCGGTGGTCGGGGCCAGGCCCTGGTCCCACCTGCGAGGGACGCGGGAGCTCCTGGCAGTGTCTGGTGCTGCCGAACCGACACCACCGAACCGCGCACGAGCGGCTGGAGAGGCTCTGGACGGACCTGCAGGCAGGAGTCAGAGCACCAGGTCACGTTCAGGGAGCTTTAGCAGATAAGGAAGGATGCATTTCCCAATGGCTGCGTACCCCATCCCAGCTCTGGTTATCCATTTTCATGAGTACAGATTCACAGTTGAGAGCTAACAACCTTGAACTGTGAAGTACAACAAGCTCTTGAAGTAGTTGCACACTTGAGTTTACCCACTCAAACGTGACATGTTTTGTACACCCTGTTGGTGTTTATTGGGTTTTTCCCTGTTCCTTGTAACAACTGATTTTCCTACATCACAGCAGCGCATGGCAGTGACCCGTGTTCCCTGTGTCCCTCTGTCTCCCCAGGATGGCTCAGCAGCAGGCGCTGCGGTTCCGCGGCCCCGCGCCCCCCCCCCGCGCGGTGCTGCGGGGCCCCCCGCCCCTCCTGCGGCCGCCCCCGCCCTTCGGGATGATGCGGGGCCCTCCTCCGCCCCCCCGGCCCCCCTTCGGCCGACCCCCCTTTGACCCCAGCATGCCCCCGATGCCGCCGCCAGGGGGGATCCCCCCGCCCATGGGGCCTCCACACCTACAGGTAAGGAACGGGAATTCTCCTGGGTTAAGTGGGATTTAGGGATTTTTCGTTTGCTTTCACACGTGGAAGTGTCCAGTTCTGGGCCTCTCAATTCAGGAAGGACATGGAGGTGCTGGAGCATGTCCAGAGAAGGGCATGGTGAAGAGTTTGGAGCACAAGTCTGATGAGAGCAGCTGATGAGAGTCTGATGAGAGATCTAGGGGTGCTCAGCCTGGTCAAAAGGAGGCTTAGGGTGGTGCTGGAGTCCCCATCCCTGGAGGCATCCAGGGAACGACTGGACGCGGCACTCAGTGCTCTGTGCTGGGCGACAAGGTGAGGATTGGGCACAGGTTGGACTCGATGGTCTGGGAGGCCTCTTCCAATGTAATTGATTTTGTGAAAATAGTATGAGAATGGACATTGAAATGGGTGAAGGAAACAGCAGGGCAAGATGAGAACACAGGGCTCAGGTGTGGTGTTGTATACCACTGCATACCTGTGGTATGCAAATACAGCTTCTGCTCAGCTCCTCGAGGCACTGCTAAATTGATGGACGGTTTAAGGTCTTTTGTCTGCTTTTCAAAGGCCTGAACAGTTTGCAAGGGACAACACCTTTGTGAATGAGAAATGGATTGTTTTGATTGCCTTGTGCTGTTATTTAATTGCTTTGTAGGATGTATTCTCATCAGGGCAGTGTAAGTGCAGTGTGGGCTGTGGGCAGGCTGAGGAGCTGAATGGTACCACGTGCTGTAAATAATGGATTAAATCCACTGTTGTAATTATAGTTTGAAGAACCAACCTTTACTTTGGATCCCAGGCCTGGCTGTGGGCATCTCCCTGGTTTCTGTGTTTGATTTACATCCGGAGTGTGCTGCTGCTCCCAGCTGTCACACAGGGCTGGTTTGTTGTGCCAGGCCGTGAGCTCTGCAGCTCCTCACCAGCACCAGCCATGGCTGGGTGTCTCAGGCCGTGCTGGCACTGTGCTCTGCTCCACACTGAGGGTTGGGCTTCACTCCCTGCCCTGTGCCCAGTGCGAGGGCAAATGTGATGGTGAAGGGCCTGTGGTCAGAATGGGGGAAGCTGTGTTCAGAGCGGGGCTCAGGATGTGCTGGGACCCTGGCTGCACACCTGGCACTCGCTGCCCATGTGATTTTACTCCTGAATTGGGGAAAGCAGATGTAGCAGGTGGAAAGTGAGCTTCTTCTCACTGGATTCTTCCTACAGGTTATAAGAGCAAGAAAGAGGAAGCTCGTGGTGTGGCAGGTGCAAGAGCTGTTGGGGAGGAACAAGGGAGGGAAAGCAGGCTGCAGCTGAGTTGAGGGCTTTTTTTGTTTGTGTAGAATGCTGTTCATGCGCTCTTGGCTTCTTTTTTTAATAGTACTTAATGCAAATAATTGTTACTAGTTTGGTACATGGATTTAAAGAGCAGTTTAAAATACCACTCTTAGAGCAGAAAGTTGGATCTCGGGGAAGCTCCTGCCAGAAGCCAAGGACGTGGCAGCACCGGCGGCTGCCGGGGGTACAGCTGCAGTCGTGGGTGCAGGGCTGCAGCTCAGGGCCTGTGTGTGCAGCTTGTCACCGAGCCACCCCCTCCCTGTGGCGTGGATGTCCTGGGCTGTCCCAGCCCCGCCGCAGGCTCAGGGTGACCGCGGCACTCGAGGCTGTCACTCAATTAGAGCTGGAGAGATGGGGATAATTAGGGCAGTTGTAGGTGTTTGCAGAGTAAGCTAAAGAACTTGGTGAGTTTTGTCAACTGCTTTTATAGGAAAGTGTACTTGTACTGTACTTGTTGCGCGTAGGGAATTTCAAATAGTCCAAGTAAACAAGAAAAATGAAAGAACTAAATGTACTTTGAGTTAGAAACAGGTGTTCAGGCTTTCAAGTAACTGTGTGTGCAGGACAGGTCAGGATTTCTTATCATGCGATAATGAACATGCAATTTCAATTTCATCTTATTTTTATTTTAATTGGCATGAATTAGAATTTTAGTTACTGGGAAATTTGGGAGTGTGCAATGGATTTTAATAAAGCCCACTGCTCAGCTGTGCTGACAAATTGGACGCTTACTTGTAATTTTTTTTTAACATTTCTTTCCTGGGAGGATCATTGGGTTTCTGGGGTATTTGGTTCACAGGTGGGGATGTCTGAGCAGCAGCTGTTCAGGAACAGCTCTTCCACTCTTTCTCTTCCTTGCATTGAGATATTTTCTCCTTTTCAGGAGAGGACTTCTCTTTGACCACATTTCTGTTCATGCCACCATTTTCAGGTGCCTTGATGTTTGTATCTCAGAAGTGAAGTGATGGCTTCAGTTGTTCTGCCATAGGTGGGGGGTTGGCAGGAAGCACATTCCCTGAGCTGGGAGCATTGGATTGTTAGAGAAGCCTCCAAGCCCAGCACAGCTTGTCCTTACTGCTGGTGTACTGTCTGTTGGTTCTCTAAGAAAGGAAAACTGCTTGAAATTATATTGTTGTTATCATTATCATCATTATTGTTATTATATGCCTTTAGAGACCACCATTTATGCCTCCTCCCATGGGTAGCATGCCACCACCTCCTGGTATGATGTTCCCTCCAGGAATGCCGCCGGTCTCTGCGCCGGGAACACCAGCAATGCCCCCAGCTGAGGAGATCTGGGTAGAGAACAAAACTCCAGACGGGAAGGTGAGATGGGTGCCGGGACCAGCGGAGCCATGGGTGGTCCTGCGTGAGCCCTGGTCACACAGTCAGGCGCTGGGTTGGAATTCCACTGGAGGAACTGGGCCGCTCCTCCTACGGTGAGCTGTGGTGTGACGGGGCCACTCTCCTGCCGTAGGTCTATTTCTACAACGCACGGACACGGGAGTCAGCGTGGACGAAGCCGGACGGGGTCAAGGTCATCCAGCAGTCGGAGCTGACGCCGATGCTGGCAGCCCAGGCCCAGGCTGTGGGGGCCTCCACCCCCACCACCAGCAGCCCTGCATCTGCAGCATCTCCATCCACCTCCTCTAGCACGCAGTCCTCCACCACCTCCACCACCACCACGGCCACCTCAGTGTCCCAGACCAACTCCAGTGAGTACCTGGGGGTGTCTCAGGCCTCGCGGTGTTGGGAGCAGGTGGTGGGGATACTGCATGGGGAATCGCTGCAGCAAAGCCTTGGTATCCAGGAGTAAGTTGTTTCAGCATGAGGTGGAGTGTGAATTTAAAGTACAGTGTTTAGTCCGGAAGAACCTTGCATGCAAACTTTTTTCCCCACCAATCTCAAAGAATTCTTCAGGTCTTTGTATATTTTTCTTCTGCTGTTATTACATCATCTCAGAGCTATTACACATCTATTTCCTTTTGACTACAGATAGAGCTAAATTGTTTTAAAAAGTGTTTCACAAGAAACGTTGATCTGAGGTAGGAGTTTAGTTGTAGCAATTTCCTCATTTTCTCCATGGCATCTGTTTCTGTAGAAGGTCGGCTCTCAGAGCTGCCGGTCTGTGAGCATTGGTTGATTACAGAATCTGTAACACAGATTTGTTGTATTACTTTTATTAGCGTTATTCTTCTGCCTAAGCCTTCTCAGTCCCTATTTTCTGGAGTTCCACAAAGAGGAAGAGGAAAGTCCTAGGAGCCATTTTTGTTCATTTATGACCTTTGAATGATAGTCTGGAGATTACTGCTGCTTCCATGGACTGAGCCTTTGCTTGTAGGGGTTTCCAACTAAGGAAAGGGGACTGAATTTATGCAGCATGCACATAAATGCATGGCTGTGCACACGGCAGCGTGGTTTGCACTGCACTTTGGCACGTGTGTGCTGCCCAGGAGCCTCAGGTGCATCTTGATAGAGATGTGTGTTAGGTGCTGTGGGTCTCTTTGCACGTGAGTGTGGCAGCAGCAAACAGCGAGTGAGGTCACTCCCCAAAGCCAGGTGTGCAGGGGAAGGAGCAGCTCAGAGAGCGTCCTGTCTTGTGTGCAGGGCCACAGACTGACAGCACAGCATTGGTGCTGAGCAGGAATCTGGCACTGGGGCACTGGGCATTGTAGCTGCACTGGCTCAGACATGTGCACTGAGCCAGGCCAGAGAGTGTGCAGGAGGTGAACTCTTCCAACTCCCACTGTGGGGTAGGAGTTGCATCCTTTGGAATTCATCTTTTTCCTGTAACAGGTGAGACAAGTCAAGCTTAACTCACCATTTAACCCAAACTTCAGAATCTGTGTGTTAAAGAGAGTCAAATTTATGTAACACTTCAATTCTGCTTTCATTAAGACTGGAGGGAGGACCCATCATTAGAGCAGCAAAGAACTTGTATTGCTCAAAGCATTTTAGGGCTTTTGTTTAATTTGAAAGGTAACTCAGTATGATGTTAATTAGCTGTGTTGAACTGTGGTCTGCTCTAACTGTTGTGCCGAGTAACAAGTCAGTTGGGAGGTAAATGTTAGCTCTTGACACAATGTCAGGCTTGGGAGAGCTAGTCATGCTTTGGGAGCAGCACTTTATGCACCTTCTCTGAAGTTAAATTTCCTAATATTGAATGCTGACAATCTGTTCCACTTCTACCTGTTCTATCTGCTGAACTTTGTCTTTGCTTTCAAGAACTGTTACTGTTGGTGTCTGTGCCTAGGTGATGAAATTTTATAATTTAAAATAATTTTATAACTCTTAGACTTGGGCCTGTAAAAAAACCCTGTGACTTCTGGCTGAGCTTCATTCTTGCCTTGTACTGATTTTACTTAGGTCTTACAAATCACATACTGACTGTCTGCTCTGTTTCCCTAAATGTTAGGCACTGCTAAGAGCTTTCACCCTTTCTGAAACGCTTAACAAAAGATCAAAAATCTTTGTTTAAATATGCTAATACTGGTATGTTGTGTGGAATGTCTCTGGTAGTAATAGAAAATGCACGGTGTGCGCATTGGAATATGGCTGTAAATTGGTGTGATTTCTTTATTTTTCTTTTCCCCTTCTCCTCCTCTGCACCAAATCTTACAGAGTGAGCTTACAAGTTTAAGCAGACTTGTCTCTAGTTCCTGTTGGCCTGTGCTGTGAGACTGTTTGCTCCCAATTAAAACAATTTGAAATTGAAACCAGTCATGCTGCAAGGATTATAGAACTGAGTGCCAGTTGTGTGTTTTCCTGCTGGGAGGCACTGAAAACCAAGAAAGTTCTTGCAGCTCTTGAAGAAAAGTAATTTCCTTGCTTATTTACACATTTTTATTGACATTTCCTGTTCTGAGGGCGCAGCCCAGCACAGTTTAAGGCAGACTGCTGTCATGCACGTGCTGCTGCAGTTGCTGTTAAAAGCAGAATCTGTGTTCATGTAACAAAAGGACAGCCTGTTGCCATTGGAAACTTGCTGTAATGTTCCCTTTCTGTTTCTCTTGAACAGAATAGAACCTCGTTTCAGCCTGTGGTTGTCCTTTGATGCACCCCTGCTACTGCTGTAGAGACATGTTAGGTGTAAAGAATGGGACAAATTGAAATTGGAAATTGACTTCCTTTGTGAATATTTAATGTT
The DNA here is from genome assembly GCF_017639235.1 of Corvus kubaryi. Classification (NCBI taxonomy): domain Eukaryota; kingdom Metazoa; phylum Chordata; class Aves; order Passeriformes; family Corvidae; genus Corvus; species Corvus kubaryi. Next base: position 400,482 of record NW_024582090.1, on the reverse strand, counting down.
CCAGAGAAGGCAAAGTATTTTTTGTCCAGGAGTGTCCTCCTGCTGGTTATATCTGAGCGTACCTGCTTATGTACCGGGAAACAGAGCGCCAGTATGTTTGCAGCAGTATATTGCAGTGTCTAAGATACAAGGTGTTCTTTGTGTTTTTTTTATCAGCACCTACCACACAAGACCAGACCCCGAGTTCGGGTGTTTCAGTTGCCACACCATCAGTCAGTGTTTCAACCTCTGCTCCTTCTGCTACACCTGTGCAGACTGTACCCCAGCCAGTCCCACAGACATTGCCTCCTGCAGTTCCTCATGCAGTACCTCAACCAACTGCAGCAATTCCTGCTTTTCCACCAGTAATGGTACCTCCATTTCGTGTCCCCCTTCCTGGCATGCCTATTCCACTTCCAGGTAAATTGGCAAACTGTAATTGTCTTGTCTGCTACATGTCCATGTTGTCAGTTGTTTGCACTCATGTGTCCACTGTGTACAGAACTTGCCTGGATCCTCTCCTCAGAGTATATCTGAAAGAATTCAGGGTTAGCAGACAGACTTTTTAATATTAACAAAGAACATACGTTTTTTTGATTTCTAGTTCTTTGCTATACTTGGCAGAAAACAGCTGCATTTAAACATATAATGTTTAAACGAGAATATTGAGCACTATATTTTACTAATTGCAATATTGCTTTAATTTTTTTCTACTTACTTGATTTAGACCTTAAGTCTTGTGCATTAATATTCACTAGGACATGGATGAGCAGGAAGAATTACCATGGAAATCATGACCCCAGTGATATCAGGTGTTGCCAGTTCTCTTAGGCTGCAGCCACTGGGCAGGATGCTGAGTGATGAGGTGTGACCTGAGGACCATAATGAGGCATTTAGGGTGCCAGGGTGTTGTTATTCACAGGCTTTAGGTTTAAAGAACATAGAGGAGGAATCTTGGATGGCAGCACACTGCTTCTGGATATATCATAGTTTCGTAAATTTTTATGAAATACTTGAATACCTAAGGAAGTGATTTTAGGCTGGCAAAATGTTGGACTCGCTGTCTGTTGCAGAGGGCCTCCCAGGAGATCACTAATGACACTTAGCACTTACACACCACATTTCATTTGCATGGATGCTGTTGAGTTCCTGTTCTGGTACAAAATTGATGTGTTTCAGTGCGCAGTGGCACTAAACATGCACCGAGAACTGTTGATTTTGTGTTGCAGAGGGAGGTTGGAGACTGCAGTTGCATTGGATCCAAGTTAGTTTTAGATTTAAAAAGAAAGAAGCAGCTCTGAGCAGCATCCTCATGTTTCTGACTCTTTGTACAAGCTGAGTGGGACGACTTCCCTGCTGTCCTCCTAATGCAGCCACCCAGGGGATGTGGAGGGAGGCCTTTACCTTACATTGAATTGGATGGATGAAAAGTAACCCTTCAGAACAGTCATTTGATAAGAGAAAAAAGCCTGAAAGCAGTTAAAGTGCTGACTAGAAGAGTGAACCAGCTTTTAGCTGCCTCTGCTTTTAGAATAGTATTCTAAATAACTGGGCAAAGCTACTTTAATCTGTATTGGATGGAAAAGGAAATCACAGTGTCGTACTCGTTGTTTTAAACCAGGAAACAAATACTATTCTGAACGTGATACTCCAGGCTGAACAACAAATGAATAAAGGGTAGGAGAAAGAAGTCTGTTTATTGGTGAGGTTTGGAAGAATAATAAAAACGGTTAAGCCTTAAAAGTGATTGGCTGAGTGCTCTCAGCTGCCATTTCTAACCTTGTCAGCAAGGGCTCAGCGTGGAATGAAGGGTCCTTACACACTGTGAGGGATATAATCTGCTCAAGTGTGACCTGTTGAGTAAAATAGGGATGGTCAGAACAGTGAAGAAGAGTGCCAGTGGAAATGGAGATTCTGGGTGTATGCCCAGGTTGGGCTTTATTGTGAGCTCTCAATCAAAAAGTTTTGGGAGTAGTACAGTACAAGAGCAAAGACAGAGTGGGAACATCAATCTCCTGAAACTCATTTTTGAAAATGATTTTTTTCAGAATTTCCCTGGTAAGAAGTGTTGGCTCTGACCAGTTCTCCCTGTGAGCTGGGCTGCAGGTGGAACCCATAGTGTGTAGGAAGGACACCTGGCAGCAAAGTGCTGCTTCCACTAGTGGGTCTCATTTGTCAGTTTGCTTAGTTACAGAATGAAATCTGTCAGCTTCTTTCAGCTAATTCTGAGTTGGTTGTGATGGTTTCTAAACACTGTAAAAGAAAAGGAAAACTGTAAAATATTTTACGGTAACAAGAAACAGAAGAGAAGTCAAATTACTTCCAAGACAGTATCAAGTGAAGTCAGAAGGTCTCACAAAGGTCAGACTGTAGATGTTTGGGGCTTTCAGCACCAGGTACAATATCAGCCAGAGGATTTGAACTTACAGGGACAGAGCTGAACAATACCACTGTCAAGTGATTTCAAAGTTAATCTCTCTGTTAAACTGTAGTAAGATGGAGCAATGGAAGAGTTCGTTAGTGATATCTCGTAATCTCAGATCTTAAAAAGTAAGTCTGCTTTCTCTCAATTCCTATGTTTTAAGTCAGTTTTATGTTTGGGAATGACCTTGGCAGCGGAAACAGCTTGGGTATTTGCTCAGTCTAATGTGCGCTGCAGCATCCCTGACTCCAGCGATCCCACAGAGTGTTATTTATGCCGACTCGTGCTGGAGACATGCTGTAACTTCCTTAACAAAACGAATTTTCAGATCCGTTGTCAAGTACATAACATGACCACCCTTCTAGTTTAGACAAACACTTCAATCAATGCTGTTTGAGTCAATGTTTTTATGTCTCAATTCAATACTTTTAAAAATAAAACTAGTTGCAATTCTCTCATTTAAATTATTTTTAGAAAGCATTACAATTTTGTCTTCTCACAAATTTATTTTCAAATAAATTGGCAGTATTTATGTTTGCTTTCCATACTAGATCTCTAATGACCAAACCCAGAAACTACTTTGGTTTTAAACAGGGGTTTAATTTCACTTTCCACTGGAGCATTTCCCACCTCACATAATGAATTTGAACTTTTGAAGGGAAGTGTTTCAGTTTCTGAGCATCCAGACTGGACCAGCCAGAGAGCACTTCTACAGTTGCCTTCCACACCCAAAATGGAGGTTTTGGAAATGCACTCCCCTCAGCCTTGTCTGATGTCCCACTGATTTGGATCTGTCAAAGAGGATGAGCTGCTTGCCTTTTTGTGCCTTTTTGTATTATTTCTTACTGAGCTGGAGAGCAGACCAGTGCATGCTGCCACCTTTTTGAGGGCGAGTTTTGGCTTTTAAAGCATTTTCAGCTCATGCCATTCTCGATAATGAAAAATAAAGAAAATGCCCCTGACCTAGTGCAGCTTTGTGTACCTCTGTCTGCAGCTTCATTGCTTTGATTTCTTTTACCCCCTTTCTTTCATCTCCAGCCTTTCTGTAATGACCCTCATACCCTCAGCTTTCCCTCTGAGTTGCATTTGGCTGTCCAGCCTGCCTTGCTTTGCTGCTCTGACTAGTTCAGACCTGTCCTTCCACCCTTATTCTGCTCTCTAACTGCAGCAGCAGACTGAGAACCGCAAAGCCAATGAGTTTCATTGTGCTGCTGCTCCCCGTGGGTCTGTCCCAGCAGAGGCTGCCTGTGGAAGCAGCCCCAGTAGTGGGATATTTTCCTGTGGTGCTGCCCTACAAGGGGAGCTGCATTCCCCCTTGGATGAACTTAAACCCCTGAGTCTTCACTGAAATATGTTTTTTCTTTTTAATGACATCCCAATAACTTGCTAAACAGCTGGTTTAACATAGTTAGAGACTGTTGCTGCAGCTTAAAATTAGTTTTATATTTGATCTGGCGTAAAATGTTGGAGCAAAAGTAATTCATATTTTCTTGCTGGGAGACTTCTTCTCTGCCAGCTGCAAATGGCATTCCAAATTGTGGCAGGAAGTCCATAGCACCCCGTGGTAGCTGACATCCCATGGCAGCTTTCCAACATGCTTCCTATCCGTTTTGCAGGTGTAGCAATGATGCAAATAGTCAGCTGCCCGTATGTAAAGACAGTCGCTACCACCAAGACCGGTAATTTCCAAACCCATCCTAGTTCGTTTTGTCTGTAAGTTGGCATGGTAGTGAATGTGGTTGTTTCTTTTATTTCTTTATTTGCTTCCCCACTTGAATGATGACATATACTTTATTTTCAAAACCAGTATAAATGCAAATACCATATTTGGTCAGGAGATAACTTTCCCAAATAACTGTTAGTGTCAGCTTATTTTGTACCCAAACTCTCGTACAGTTTTCTGTAACCGTTGAGTTCTGTAATAACTGTGACTCTCATGCCCATACTTAGTTCCTAGTTTCTTGTGTGGATTTTTGTTTTCCTGCTCCACATGTGCAGTGGCTGGCTGTGCTCGCATGTTGTGTGCGTGTCTGTGCGTCTGAGTGTGAACTTTCATATTTCAGTCGTGGATTTAAGAACAGTCACTTGCTGAGAACACGTTATGGCAATGTGTAATGTGTGATTTCCATTATTTAAAATGAGACTTTTTCAATATTAAAGGCTCAAATTTATGATATTGTAGTTCCAATTCTATCCAATTGGTTGTTCTAGAACTTGTCGTTCCAGATCTGTTCATTATACTCAGTTTGTTGGGATGAGTGGAGAAATAGTAGGATACTGCAGCATTCTGGCTTTCTTATCTTTGGATATTTACTTTCCATTTTGTTTTAGGATTTCAACAAAATGGTTTTTTTCAATCAGTTTGCAGTAAAAACAAACCCAAAAATCTGAAACTGTTTCATTCTCATCAGGTTTTATCCAAGGCTCTGAATTAATGCCAGTATTTAAGATTTATCAGAGTTCTGTTCTACATTCTACGGCTCAAATTCAATCCACTCTTGCCTTTTTTAAGAGCAATAGGAATATCTTGTACAATGACAGCATAATTAAGCAGTGCAGTAGACTTAAAAAAACCCAATTATTTGCTACAGACACCTGATAAAGACTTTTTTAATAAATAGAGTACCTAATTTTAAAATAGTGGAGTGTCTAAAAGCTAACAAGCTTTGTGCTTTGCAGAATTACACATTAATTAAAATTAAATTAATTAAAATCCAGTTTGCCTGGGAATGGGCATTACTGGTTGCAGAACACAGGAAGGAAATTTGGTAACAATGCCTTGCTTTCCAATTTAACTTTGAAAACAATCCTTCTTTTATTTCTATGGGTTGAATATTTTTAAGTTAAGTCAGTAACGTGCTAGGTGTTGGTCCTTAGGGCCCTGCATTGTCGCTTACTGTTTTCTTTCCTTTTTCCTTTCTTTCCCTTTGCCCAGGAGTCCTGCCGGGCATGGCCCCCCCCATCGTGCCCATGATCCACCCGCAGGTGGCCATCGCCGCCTCCCCTGCCACGCTGGCCGGAGCCGCCGCGGTCTCCGAGTGGACAGAGTACAAAACAGCAGATGGAAAGACTTACTACTACAACAACAGGACTCTTGAGTCCACATGGGAAAAACCCCAAGAACTGAAGGAAAAAGGTACTTGGGTTTGTTTTTTTTTTTACTACAGCTCTATACTGGGGACATGGCTCAGAACCATCATCAGTGGTTGTGTTTGAAAATGCGAGTGGGAGTGTTTCTAGTCCCTGATCTCCCTGAAGAATATTTTGAAGTTCTGATTATAAGGAAACACATGAGTTGATCTTCAGTCTGAAAGTTGCAGCTTGTTTCCCACTGTACTGTAAGAGTGTTTGGTCCTAGAGTTGCTTCCAAATCCTGTGCCTAGGGTAAATGCATGTTCCTGTGCCAGTAGAAGGTGAGTACCTCACCTGCACATGTGCTGGAGAAGATTCCAGTTGCAGACAGAAAGTGAGGGGAATTGAGGGGAAAAGTCAGTCATTCTAAGGCCCGTAGACCAGGAAAAAATGAAGATCATTGTGCTGAATTTCAGATCCTGGAAAACTAAATGTATAAACAGATTTGGAATATGAAGTAAAATAATGTCACCTCCCCCTGTCCACATCCCTACGTTGTGTTCAGGTCGTATTCTGTGACTCGTGTTCGTGTAAATGCACATTAGATCCATGGGTGGTGTTATATGAGAGGGAAATTGCTCTTGTGTCGTAAATAAGGAGGAAGGGGCAGAAGTCCTGTGGCTCTTACTCAGTTTATAAAGCCTTGTGAGAAAACAAATCCAAACAGTTGTGCCTTTTATTGTCTCCTGAATTTTTAGTTACAAGAAGTCTTTGTTTAGATATATGCAGGACACTTACGCTGTTGGTTCAATTAATGCCCATCTTCCTAATAATTCAGGTTAGATAATAGGTCTTTTTACTGAGATGAAAGTATCTTAAGACAGCAAATACCAATTTTGCTGAGAGAAGATTATGTGTTTTATACTTTCTGTAAATGAGTGCAGAGAAATCCGCAGGTAATTCTGCATTGTCTCTGATTTTTTTTTTCCCCCCACAGCATTTAAAATGTGAAAGTGGTCTTCAGCGTTGCACTGTTGGTTGATAATTGTTATTGGTTTAGCATTTCTGTTGGTACCCTTTAGTCAGCCTTTTAGTATAATAGCTGCCTCACAATATTTTCATTTTCCAGTACCAAGTAGATCTTGGCACAGGCAATAACTATGACTTTATAAGCAGACACTGCCCAAGAGGGACAGAAAGTGGTGAGAATATATTGAAAAGAAGGTTTGGGTTGGTGTTGTATTTGGAAAATTATACTGATAAAAAGAAATTTGTTGTGGTTCTATAGTGGTTTCTTAGTAATACTCAAGAAGACTCTTCTTTATTTAGAAAAAATGGAAGAGAAGGTCAAAGAACCTATTAAAGAGCCCTCGGAGGAGCCTTTGCCAATGGAGACAGAAGAAGAAGAGCCAAAAGAAGAACCTATGAAAGAACTGATAAAGGAGGTAAAAGACCTTAAACCCAAAAGCCAGTCTGAAGTCTCACATCCCACAGCTGTGGCTGCATCTTAGCTCAGGCAGGTTGGCAGGAGCCATGGTTAGTAATTCCAGTTCTTAAATTCCTGAGGGGATTTGAAAGCCTCCCTTTTTGGACTCAGATCTTTCTTTCTTTTGTTGATTTTTTTACATAAGAAAAAAAGAACATTCAAAAGAAACATACAGAATATGTCATTTAAGAAGTTAGTAAGAACACGGGACAGAAGTTAGCTCATTACATGGGTGAGAACGCGGGACAGAAGTTAGCTCATTACACAGATGTGGTGTTCTCTCACTGATTTTAAGGGTCTCAGAAAATGCAGCTTCTCCTGAATGTTTGAAATATTTAATAGTTTTTTCTCTATTTCATTGCTTCATTGTTTTGAACAGTTGGACACAAAGCTCACACGTTCCCCCTGTGCTGTAGCTGCTAAGTTGAGGCTGTTAGGAACACATGTACTAGAAAGGGCTCTAGTGTTCTCAGTAAACGAAAGTAACTTTTCCTTTTGGAGACATTTTGCTGTGCTGAACAGCAGTTTCTGAGGATGCTAAGGGGTGTTTCAATAAAAATTAAAGCTTTTATCCTGATTTCTGTGAACTTCAATGTAGTTTATAGGCAAAACTACAAAATTCAGCTGCTGGGTTGTGCTGCCGTTCCACTCTGTTTACTTCTGAGGTCGTTTCCAGTTTGCTGCTTTCTGCTCCAGAGATTATTTCAGGTTTTCACTGCTTCATACTGTGTCTCATTATCAAATAAGAATAAATGAAAATTTCTTTGTCAGAAAATACACCCTTGCACCTGTATCCGGGCCTTCCTGGATTTCCAGGATTCATGCAGATCTAGGAAGGTATTTAATTAAGGTTTTGCTGAAGTCAAAAGTTAATGCCTAGAGGTTTTGGAATTGAGATTTTGGAGTAGCAGCTGCTGTTGCAATTCCAGTGCTTCTGTTCTAGGCATAGATGAGGTGTCATTGTGAGCCGCTTGTCAGCATGGTTTCAGTAAAACAAGTTGGTTACTGTGTAATAAATAACTAGCCAGCTGTCATTGCCTGATCCTCAAACTTGTTTTTTCCTTGAGGAGCCAAAAGAGGAAGAAATGACAGAGGAAGAGAAGGCAGCTCAGAAGGCCAAGCCAGTTGCCACCACCCCTATTCCTGGCACCCCGTGGTAGGTAACTGCTCCTGTGGGACTGACACGGCTGTTGCTGGAACCACCAGGGAGGTTGCTGGGATGTTAGAACAAGGGATGGTGTGTGAAGAGTGTGCTCTTCGTGTGCTGCTGTCCCCAGCAGTGCCAGGTTCCTCTGGCCAGCGCTGCTCACTCCGTGCCCGTTCTCCTGGCGCTCTGCGGGGTGCGTTGGCTGTTCTGCCACCCGTGCCTGCAGTCCTGGGGGTCCCTTACCAGGACTTCATATCCCAGCCTCTGCCACCAGTTCCACCTGATCTGGAATGAAATACTGGCCAAAAAAAAATCTTGCCCTGTGCCTTGGGGAACAAATAGCTGCAGCTGCTGGCCAAAACAAGGTTTTTGGGTTTTTTTTTAACTTGGCCCAGAAACTGCTCGGGTGCCCATGGGATGTCATGAGGAAGGTGACTCTTGATGTAATATACGTAAATCATCTCTGTGTGTTTGCATGACAAAGGTAAAAGTCCTGATGGGAAAGGGATACTGTTTTCATTTTAACAGTTTAGCTGTCGCTGGTTTTTATTAATGTTTGATACTTAAAACTGTCTGCCTCTAAATTGTCTCTGTGGTTCTTTTATCCCATTGCATAAAAAATTCTGGCAAGATTGTTAGGTTGCTTTTTCTTGTATTTTTTGTGGCATTGGAGAGATGAGGTATGTTTTATCCCAAAATCTAATTCCACTGTCTAAAGTGGTTTTTTTTCAGAGAAGAACTGAGCATCCTCAGGCTCCTGAGAAAAAAAGCATTTTTTAAATTTCATTTTCAATTTCAAATTTTAATTACTGTATTTTCAAATCTGGCAGCAGAGAAAAGCAGCAATTCAGGGTCGCAGTTGGGCAGTGGGAATGTCTGGCAGTTGTGCAGTCAGTGTAAGCTGGGTCTGCCTGTGGCTTTCATGCTTCAGTCTGTGAACACAGTAACAAGCCCACAGTGAGTGCAGGTAATCCAAGCCTTCCTGTCACATCTCCAGGTGTGTGGTGTGGACTGGTGATGAGCGTGTGTTCTTCTACAACCCCACCACCCGACTGTCCATGTGGGACCGACCCGATGACCTCATTGGAAGAGCTGATGTGGACAAAATTATCCAAGAACCTCCTCACAAAAAAGGAATGGAAGAAGGAAAAAAACTTAGTAAGAGCAATCTTACTGCCTTCATAGGAAGCCTAAATATAACTTACCACTTGGCTTTCCAAAGCTTGTAACATTTAAATAAGTGACAGGAGTATAAGGACATACTGAAAAGGTGTAGAAATGTGGAATGCAGATTGCAGAGTCCTTTGGGGAAAAGATAGCCCATTGAAGAAAGTAGATACTAACAAGGTTAATTGTTTTGCTAAATGCCAACAGGCTGAAAAACCCCACAGTTTTTACTGACTGGAAAAAAGGGACTGTGTTTGCTTTGTAAGAAAGAGACCAGAAAAGATTAATCATAATGTACAATGACTCTCACAGAAGAGTTGACTTTGAGATCATCAGTTGGAATAGAGTTTGGAAATAGCTGTCAAGAGCAGAGAATGTTCAAAAGGCTGCTGAGATGAAATGAGATTTCTGTCTGGCCTGAGTTACAGGAAATGGGTCAGGGATGACATGTGGGCTTTGTAGTTGGAGGAGAGCAAAGTGCAGGTAATCAGGTAGATCCAAATGTGCTTCATTAGACTATTTAGCTGGAGTTGCTTTCCCCTAAAAATAAGAGCTCAGTGTTTGTCATTTTAAATTTCAAGTTGGCTGAAGTCCACCAGTCCTGTCCCCAAATTCCTGTAGTGGTACTCTGAAAATGACTGAGAACCACATGTCAGACCGCAATTGCTGCACTTGTTGTCCTTGGTTTGTGCATTAGGTTTCACTCATAAGTTTAAAAATTTTCATCAATATAAAATCTAAAGTCTTACTGAAATCTGTTACAGTTAGAGAAGAGCATGAAGCTGCAGAGGAAGCAAATGAAGATGAGCCTATTAAAATAAAAAAGCGCAAGTAAGTTTTTGCTTTTTCAATACCAAGTGATCTGTGTAGGTAAAATAACTGAAGTTTGTTACTTGAGCATGTATGTTGTGTCCAGCAGAGTAGAATGGGAACTGAGAGGGTTGGTGAAGAGAGTCATCAGCTTTCTGCTGCTCAGCAGCTCAGGTATTTGATATTTTCCTGAGATACCTGTGACTCATGCAGAGAGGAAATAGCATATGTTTTGGAAATAATTTGAAATGGAAATAAATGGTGTAAATTGGTGAATCCGAAGAATATTTTGAGTGTAGTGTGTCTTAAACAGCTTGCTTCTGTTGTTCATTAATTTCTGGGCCCAAGACTTTGTTGTCAAAATAATCCAGCCACCTAGATTTTCATGGTGGTTCCTCTATTTTCACTCTGTTACAAAGGTTTACAAGTTTGGCTAACGTCTTTTGGTCTGGTTTGCCTTTTGGAAGTGGTATATGAGATATACACGGTGTTTTAAAAGTGGTTTCACCATGTTATTTGTGGTTGTGTCCTCTGAGGGAGGATCATGGAGCTGTTAGCAGTAAGGGCCAGGGGTTTGTTTTGGATGAAGTGCATTTGCTCTTAGTAAACCTAAATCAGCCCGCTTCTCCAGAAGCTCTTTGATGGGTGAGGTCTCACCTGTGTCTCAGCGTTTTTGGTGTAGTGATTGTGAGGTGTTCCCAACTGAGCAAACTCCCTTAGTGCCTCACGGCCCACTCAGAAGATGAGAAAATTAGTGCTGTTGATGTAAAATCTACTGCATGTCTGGTAAGACCTTTGAATACAACCAGAGTGTGCTGATTGTTTTGAAGTCATCTGTTGGCACTCAAGTTGCTTGGAGTACCTTGGCTCCTGAGCTCTGGGGGTGAAAGCATTCACGTGCACTTCTGAGAATGGCTTTCATGGATTGTAAGCCTGTTCTTCTGGTATGATCAGTGATATCTACCTTGTCCTGGTATGGTTCAGGTTCTGACCTCCAGGGCTGGCATTTTACTTCTCAACTTAAACTTTATGTTTGGGTTTTTTTCAGGAAAGATGATATCAAAGACATTGATTCCGAGAAGGAGGCTGCTATGGAGGCTGAGATTAAAGCTGCTCGAGAGAGAGCCATCGTCCCTCTGGAGGCTCGGATGAAGCAATTCAAGGACATGCTGCTGGAAAGAGGGGTCAGGAACCTGTGTGTGTGTGAGGAGAGAGAGAGGGAGGTTCAGATTACAAAAGTGTGTGTGTGAGAAGGGAGAGAGGGAGGTTCATGCAGAGGTCTCAGTTCTTGGTGAATTCCAAGCCTGCAACACTTTGTGCGTGGAAACAATCTCATCCTTCCTCTGATCAATGAATGGTCTTGGTACAAGACTCCAGATTTCAAAGAAACTTACAGCAAAGCTTTGATTTCTGTGTAACTGAAATGACAGGGTCAAGACAGATTTCCCGCCCCCCCCAGCCCCTCAATTTTTCCCGAAATTAAGTAATTACCTAAGTGGAAACTGCTGTTGAAGATGAATAGGACACACAAACTGGACACATCCTTAATGTCTTCAGAAATGTTCCTACTGAGAAAAGCAGCAACTTCCACTCTAGTCTGCACAGTCTTATCCTTAAATGGGAGACTTTTTGCTTTTAGTTAACTAAACCTGAAATCTACTCGATGCCAATAAATTTTGATAAATTAGACTAGTTGAATATAAATTTGGATAGTAACTAAGAAATTAAAGTGGTTCCAGCTGCCTATGGAATACAGCTTCTCAGGGCTTTCTTTCAATGTACGGTTTATTTTTAACATCACACCGCAGTAGTAAATAAGTGTGTATTATCCTTAAGAAGTTTTCAGAGTAAATTGATGTTGAAACTTTCTATGACAGCCTCTGTCATCCATTAGTGATGAAAACTCCAGGATGAGTTTGGTTCCCTCTTTTCATCACATCTTAGTGTTTTCAAGGAAAACTGCACAACTCCTGTATAATTTGTATATTCGTCTTTGTTTAATTAAAGGTCTCTGCCTTTTCAACATGGGAGAAAGAGCTGCACAAGATTGTGTTTGATCCTCGTTACTTGCTGCTCAACCCAAAAGAAAGGAAACAGGTAAAAAAAGTCAAATTCACTTCCCATCTAGAGACAACTACTACAGGTTTATCTGAATCCTCAGTCTTTGTTTCTGCAAACCATTCAGACTAATGAGTGCTGCAAGGGATTTTTGTCATGATTAAGGTTTGTCTGGAAATGGAAGAAACCCACAAGGGAAAAGTGTTGATAGTTTCTTTATTTCCTGTTGTTGGAAGGTCGCTTATTTTAACACAGTGGAAGTTGTATGTCTACAGAGCACTGCTGAAACCTGAATGAAATAGTGAGAGTCATCAGTATCGTGTCAAAGTACTGGCATAATAAGTAATCTAGCTATTCTCTTTTAAAAAAGTGTTTAGTGGGAAAACTAAAGTGCATTTTTATTGCTAAGCAAGTTCTCGCTTCAGCAGCTTTTCTTCGAGTGAATGTAGGGAAATGGAAAGCTTTGAGAACATGGGAAGTGTCTGAAACATGGGACCCAGGAAAATGTTAACTGGAGTTTGTAAGAACTTCTTCCTAGGTCTCAGATGATGTGTTAGGTACAGCGCCCTGCATGTGCAGCAGCTTGGATTATTTCCATATTGAAATACAAAGTGTCTAAGATTTCTGCCTCCTCTGTGTTGATTCTGTGGTGAGAGGAAAGGAAACAGGAGAGGGAAAGAAGTGGGATTTTTCCTCCCTCATCCCAAGAGCTTGTGTGTGTCAGTTGTGTGTTTGCTGTGGGTGACTGGTGTTTCTGTAGGTGTTTGATCAGTATGTGAAAACCCGAGCAGAGGAAGAACGCAAGGAGAAGAAAAATAAAATAATGCAGGCCAAGGAGGATTTCAAGAAAATGATGGAAGAAGCAAAGATTAATCCAAGGTAGGAGCTTCTTTGTGGTTCATGTGCATAAGCTCTACTAGGACGCAGGGTGTTGGGTGGTATTGGGTTGATTAACCTTGTTCAAAATGAGCAAAGAGGAGAAAAACCGTGAGATATTGTTGAAATCTTCCTTTGTCTGCTTGTATTCACCTAATCCATGAAATAATACAACTTGTGATTTATAATGATTTACACATTTATAGTGATTTACATATTTCAAGTTTAAGAAATCCCCAGCATGCTGCCTGGATTGTGAGAAAGGCCTTGGATCCACCACAAGTTTCTTTAATAACCCTGTTTCTTCTTAATAAGTCTCTGAGAAGTACTGGGGAGGTTTCTTGGGCTTGGAGGGGGCTGAAGGGATGGTTTTCTTGTCACAAACTGTGTTGATGATATGATAAAATGTTCTGGTTGCTTTAATACAGCAATGATTACGCCCCCCTCACATTCAGACCCCTGGCAGCAGTAAGAGCGAGGGCATGACAGTGAATCTATGTTCAAGATTTCATTGCTGGCGTTATTTGTTTCACAGCTTCCGCATGTAGAGGTCATGAGATACATGCTTATGTCACCAGATAAACTCCAGAGCGTCCTCTTTCAGCATCTCTTGGCTCATCTGGCATTAATTCTTTTCCAGTGAAATAACAGCTCATTTGTTTCACTTCAGCTCAGTTTTTTCCAGTGACTTGTTTTGGTGACAGTGTTATGGTAACTTTTAAATTGCTTCAGAGCTGACTAATAACTCAGTAGTAGGCTGGAAGACTGGAGGCATGGAAATGCCTTAAGAAACAGTTACGTTAGCTTTAGTACCCTCAGCTTTCAGCATATCTCCAGTGTGTCATGTTGGGACTGATTCTTTACCTGATTATGGGCTGGGGTGGGAAAGAGACTTCCAGCTGAAATACTGTCTTGTTTAATCTTATCCTTTGTCTTCTGGTTTCAGTGTTTGTCTAAAGATATGGCTGTACTTCTGTGAGTGCCAGACTGGTTTTTTATCATCTATCTCAGTCCAACATGCTCAAGAGTTTGTGTTCCACTTCACTTGAGCAGCTCTTGTTCTTCAATCTAGCTGTACATTCACTTTCTAATCCTTTTGAATAAGCTACCAAATTCTCTTCTTGTTTCAATTTACCCTACAGCAACAGTAGGCTGGATTTTCCAAGTCTAATTATTTCCATGCTGTGATGAAAACATTCGTATGATTATAAGTGTCTCACGTATTCTTGGGGCCAGATTTGCATCAGAGCTTGGAAAAAGCACAGTAGTGATTTTTTTCCGAGGTAAGTGGCAGTAATGTACCTACTGCACAGGTTGGAATCTGGCCCTGGAGGTGAGAGAATGGTCAGGGAAACGCTGTGGGATGATGGGTTGAAAGCCCAGTGTTGCTGCCTCTGCCCATAGTGTTCCAAGGGGTTTCAGCTCTGTGTGGTTTAAGCTCAGGCTCCGCAATGTGCACTGCAGGGGGAAGAGTTGGTACAGCCAGTGTTCTGTGGGGACTCCTACCAAAGGCCGGTTTTCTTGGTAAACTCTTAGCATGGTTTGGCTGCAAGTGAATGCACCTGAGATTTTTGGTTTCACAGTGAAATACCTGGACAGACTGGTGGCTGAACTGCTAACCCACAGAAAAGAAGAGTTTTGTAGACAACTGAGTTTTTTTTCATTTCTTCTCCTTGGTTGCACTGTAATCTCTCTCTACACCTGCCCCTTCTGCAGGTGGCTGTATCTGAACAAACCAACCCACCCTTGTAAGTCTCTGACAAACACCTCTGTGTGAGTGCTGACTCCTTTTTATAGAGTTCATTGGTCGAGCAACTCTGAAGTGAGACCATAGGATTTGCCTTTTGGGTTTTTTAAGTTGTGCTCTGGCATGTACTGCAGCAGAGGAAATACTTCCCTGCTGAACCTGCCTCCCAGCCCAGACAGCTCTGCCAAATGAGTTCACTTGCCATTTTGTTGCAGAACTACTTTTAGTGAATTTGCAGCCAAGCATGCTAAAGACTCGAGGTTCAAGGCAATTGAAAAGATGAAAGATCGAGAGGCCTTGTTTAATGAGTTTATCACAGCGGCAAGAAAGAAGGAGAAGGAAGACTCGAAGACCAGGGGAGAGAAGGTAAGGGGACTCTTGAGTTCCAGCAGTGTGAGTGGTGTGAGTGAGATGGGACAGAGCCAGTGCTTGGTTTCCCTGAGCCTTCCCCAAGACATGGGCCTGCCTGCACTTTCCTAGAAGTGTTACAGGCAAACACTTCAGGGGTGTCCCCCTGGCCTTTCTGAACAATTTCAAGTTTGCAGTTTTACTGACTTTTAGAATATCTAGAACTAAATTTTGATTACCTGTGAAGCTGAGTTTGCTTAAACAATGACACTGATTTTTTCATTTACCCAAGCAGTAACATTATCTTCTTGACTGAAGTAATGCTTGATTTTTTTTTTTTTTTTATTAAGTTCCTTTATCCTGACACATGAAAAGGAAAAGGAGTCTTACCCTGTTTGGCTGGAACCCCAGAGCTGGTTGTTACCTCTCTGTTCCCTCAGTGGGGGCAGGCAGGACTTGCAATTTCCTGAGGATAGTCTCTTTACGTTTCAAACAGTTCCTTTTCCATCTCAAAGCAGGCACTTAGGGAGGGACTTTTTAATCTTTGAATAAGTAGATCTTATGTATAAACTGCTGCTTATTAGATATAAAGGTCAGCTATGACAGATTAATGAACTCCCAGTGTCACATGCTTGCACTGCCGGTCGTGGGGAGCAGCTCTCCCCCCTGGAGATGGGACATCAAATGGGGTCACCAAAACCTGGGGCCACTTACTGCCACGTCCCTGTGTGTGTGTGAGTGGAGAAGGTCACCTCTGAAGGCCAATCATTTTGGACATGTGGAAGTTTGCAATTTTTATTATGTAGTATGAAGTTATTGCAGACTTCCCTACCTGGAATGCTTGCAGGAGAGAGAAGTGCTGGGGGACAGGTCAGATTTGGGGACAGTTTCATTCTTCAGGAAGCTTTGTGTATTTTTAAAATCTGGGTGCTCTGATGTAATTTGATTTTCACAAACGTTGCCTTATCACTGCTGTTTTCCATAAATGATTGTGCTTTCAGAGGGGAACTGATATTGTTCAAGACTAGATTTTACATACTGCAGTTTGATTGTGAATATGGAATTTTAAAGCATTTTTGCAGCTTAATAGTGCAGTTGAAGACTTTAAAGAATAAATACTAGTCTTGTTGTTGCATGATTGTTATAAAGTTGAAAAGTTAACAGAAGAGATTGTATTTGTTTGCTTTGAATAATGTGTTTTTTTTCTCCAAAAGCCTTTTGTAACCATTTTATGTATTCTGTTTTATAACAAGTGGATAGACTTTACAGTTATGTGCTGTGCGGCCTGTCAATCAGTTCAGTCTGACAGCTGTCAATCACTGACACGCAAATATTATGGGATTCCCTAGTGAGGAAAGCATTGGTATCTCTGTGTGGTGACTTTAGCCTCCCGCAGTTCCGGTACTTTACATTTTTTTAGTTTTTTTCCTTGTGAAGTGATGAGAGTTGTACCTGCAATGTGTTAACTGCCAAAAAAAAAAGACTTCTAAATACACCTGAAATGTTTTCAGCCTTATTTTCCTTTGATTTTGAAAGTGCTTAAAACATAAAAGAAAATTTAAGGCGTTTAACCTGAAGCTTTCTCAGTCTGTCCAAAATCATTACTTAGGGAGAATCAACTTTACAGAAATCTTTAAGGTAAGGGTTTTAAATTGTATATATAATGTTTGATTTTGCCTCATGGAGTTACGGCTTATGGGATGGGGATGGAGCAGCCAGCTGTTCCAGTCGCTGGTTTTATTCCTGTGCCTGATCTCAGTGAGTAAATCCCGTGCCAACACTTCTCAGACGGCAGAGAGGAGTAGCGGGGGTTAAGGATATCAGGGAAGGCACTGTGGGCAGGTAACGGTGACCAAACGGCTCCTTTGCTGGCCAGGACACAGCCTTTTGCCATGTCCCTGGGGTGAGCTGTGCCAGCAGAGAGCCTGACGTCCCACTTGACACAGACTGGCCAGAGTGTTGGGCTGCACACGCCCTGCACCTCGTGCTGGTGGCTGTGACCCCACATCGGAGTTCTGGGGGATACTTGACTGTCAAGCGAGTCCCTGTGTGCAGACACACAGAGCTCACAATCCACAGCTGGGATCTGAAAATGTTACTCCTTGGTGAGATGCTTTAGACTCAATTATGTAAGACATTTTAATCTTCTTTTTAAAACTTAAAGTGAGCTGGCAACAGCTGTGCTGTGTACAGGGCACCCGAGTGAAGTGAAAGCTGTGCTTTAGAGCACCAAGGCCTGAAGTGCCATTGGTTCCTGGGGAGGGAATTGGCTGTGCCCTCCTGTCTCCTGCCCAGTTGGGAGCTGGCAAGGCTGCAGCTGGTCCCACTGGCAGCTGCACAGGTGGGCAGGAGCTCCAGAGGGAATCGGGGAATGAGGGGTGCCGCTGGCAGCTCCTGCAGGAGCATCTTCCTGCAGCCCGTGGTGGTGGCCTCAGGTGAAGCTTTGTGTGGCAGTGGTGCCACGGTGCTCCTGGCAGTGTGGCACCTCATCCTGTGGAATACATCCATGCACAGGTGATTTGTGCAAGAGCTTGGGGATACCCTTACCTTAGAGACTTCTGTAGTAACAGCTGGAAACTCTTTGGTTTCTAACAAATATTTCAAATGCCATGGCTTAGAAAGCTTCATATTTCAAAACTGCATGCATGTTTTATGATGTTTTGAAACAATATTCTTAATTTTAAGATGAATAAACAGTTTGCTTAGCATTTTGTTGAGCTCCTTTAAGATAAAGCAGTAGTCCTGTAGCTGTAGCACAACATCCCACTGGCACTAAGGGGCTGGTCTCTGATGTGTGCTTTACTGTTTTAGTCTCATTTGGTATAGTAAAGACAGCCTATAGAGCCTTTTATGTTTCTATGTTAATATTTTGAAGAACTAAAAGTGTTGGTGGGCAAGGCTGCAGAATGTTGGTGCTGATCTTCATTCTGTTCCTGCGTTCTGTAACTAAACATGTTTTAGAGGATGAGGATGTGCCAGGTCTCTGGCAAGCTGGAGCCTGCTCTGTCCATCTGCTCCCTTCCCTGAGGAACCTCAGTGTTCTGCAGCTAAACTGCTTCTCCTGGTTTCCCTTTTTTAAGGGACGGGGAGGGGAGATGAGTAGCAAGTAACAGCCAGTTCTCCTCCTGGATTTTGGGTTTTTAATTTGTGTGCCATGAAGCCATGTTGAGTTTGTGGCCCAGCAGGGTGTGGGGTGCTGTGGAGGCAGAACCCTTTGCCCTGCCCGCAGAGCCCTCGAGCATCCCCTGGCCCCAGCGAGCAAGGCAACCCAGCCCCTTGCCTCTGCTTTGGGGCGGGGGAGGCTGAAATGCCAAAGCAGCCTGCCAGGAGTGCACGGTGACCTGAGAGCTAAAGTGCAGCAGGGACAGGGAGATCATCTTCCCCAGAAATCATGCTATCTAATAAAGGCACAGTAGTTGCCCTTACAGCTGATGGTTCTGGGACTTTGGATGAAAACATGTTGCTAGTTGTGTTGAAATAAAACCTGCTATGATTGATCCTCTGCCAGCCCTTGCAATGGCTGTTGCTAGGACAGGAACATAACATGCCATTTCCAACTGACAAAGTAGACTAAAACATTTTTTTTCAAGCTTTTATAGAAATGTGCATGTCCATCCTAAATATAATTTACTTAATTACCATATGCGGATAATTCTTTATTGATTAAATCCATCTTAAGACATTGCTCTTTGCTGGCAGATCCAAGCATTTACCTCTGTTAATTGTACACCTGGAGGACGAATCCATAAACACCTGATTTCTCTAGAACCCTGTTTCAAGCTGCATGGCCTCTGGAGTACTGATATGCAAAATGCTATCACGCAGCATCAGTAACTTGTTGATTTGACTTATATATAAAAGCTCAAAAACAAGCTTAAATTGGAGTAAAGTAATAAAGAGTGGTATTGGTGGATGATTCTTTATAGAGTTCCATCTTCGATGTAGCAGATCACCTAAATGTATCTGCTTTGGCAAAATTGTCTCAAGGAACAGTGAATTTGGGCTGCAGTTGTGACTAAATTCAGGGTTTTAGTGATTGCTCTAAATTGCAATGGTATGTAATGTTAATGTGATCCCTCTGATGAAGGTAAGTCTACTCCTTTTTTCATAAGAGCAAACTGTGGGATATTAAAGTGTCTTTCTCAGGTGTTGCTTTTCTGTTTCTGTCTGTATAACAGATCAAAATGGACTTCTTTGAGCTGCTGGCAAACCACCACCTGGACAGTCAGTCTCGCTGGAGCAAAGTGAAGGACAAAGTGGAGACTGACCCACGGTACAAGGCGGTGGACAGCTCCTCACAGAGGGAGGACCTGTTCAAGCAGTACATCGAGAAAATAGCCAAGGTCGGCGGGGAGCGCTGGGAGCGTGGCTGCGGGTGTGCTGTGGGCAGACTGATCTGTGCTGAAGAGAATTCCATACCGGGGTTACTGTAGCAGTGCCCCAGAATGGCAGCCTGGAACTTAGAAGTTCTGTCCCTGGTGGGATGTTTTGTGGGACCTGTGTGCACACACACACGGTATCTGGGAGAAGTTATACCTCAAAGATTTCTGTGAAATCACTGGTGCTAAAAATGGCCGTAAAACTGCAGAAGCTACAGACACCACATTGATTACTTCCTCCTAGGATGGGCTCCAGTTCCTTTGCTGTGATTTTCCCTATCAACTGAGCTACCTTCAGGGATATGTGTTCATACTCAATTCCTTCACTGCTGCTTCCGTCTTAATCCAATATTCCTACCTTTCTCTTCCAGGCAATTAATGGTTGAGAATGTAAAACTGAGCCAACAAACAGCGAGCCCCTTGGCCTCTCTTATTCAGAGTGTGTCGCTGGACACAGCTCCTGGGAATAGTTGTTCTGTGACCAGACTTGTCTCTCCCCCATGTAAACCCTGTAATGCGTCAGTGTGGTTCTTGAAGCAAAATTTCGTAATCCATAGATCCCAAATCCCTTTAAGGTGTTTTGTTCTGAGCTGCCTTTAGTTTGATAGCCCTTTAATTCACTTTCTAGTGAAAAGTGTTGTTTTTATTGAGAAAAGTTTGTTCTTGAATTTCAGAATTTAGATTCTGAGAAAGAAAAGGAACTGGAACGACAGGCGCGCATCGAGGCGAGTCTGCGGGAGCGCGAGCGGGAGGTGCAGAAAGCTCGCTCAGAGCAAACCAAGGAGATCGATCGGGAGCGGGAGCAGCACAAGCGGGAAGAGGCCATACAGAACTTCAAAGCACTGCTGTCGGACATGGTGAGGCACAGACAGGCGCCTCGGCTCGTCAGGGCAGGCTTTAGCTGATCGGTGCTCCCTGGAAAAGTCTTTTGGCGTTTGGAGTTCCAGCTCCAAACGGGTGGAATCCCACTAAGGGTTTTGCCTTGGTTGGAAGAGAACGCTGTGAATTTAGGGCTCTCATCCAGAGGGTGCTCTCTGGGCTGCAAGCAGGGCACTGCAGAGCTCCTGGTGTCTCTGGAAATAGTAATCTCAGAGGCTCCCTTTCCAAGCACTCCGGTGAACACAGGGTGTTGTGCACAGAGGAGGAAGGAAAGGAGGGTGCTTGGATTTTCTGGTTTTGAGAATGCTCAGCCAGGTCAGCGGGACCTCTCTGTCTGCTCCGAACCAATGCAGAGGGATTCCTTCTGCCGCTGCCTGTTCAGTGTTTGTGGGGAACCTGCTACAGTCTCTTCTCAAAAGCTGAGGGTTTATCTTTTATTTTAACCTTAACTTTAAACAAGATAAAAAAAATAAGCATATACTAGGGTAATGATAATATATTGATTTCTACAGTGAACTGTAGAAAAACTTGTTTAAAAATAAATCATCTTTGGCTCAGGTGCGTTCTTCAGATGTGTCCTGGTCTGACACCAGGAGGACTCTGCGCAAAGATCACCGCTGGGAGTCAGGGTCCCTGCTCGAGAGAGAGGAGAAAGAGAAGCTCTTTAATGAACACATTGAGGCACTTACCAAAAAGAAGAGGGAACATTTCAGGCAACTTCTGGATGAAACTTCAGCGGTGAGAGCTGTTATGTTCAAATTGACAGTCTTTGCAGCCCACTGGGTTTTCTGTTTTTCTGTCCCACAGTCTGATTGGTTTGGCTTTATTTCCAGGGCCTCTTTGCTTCATCACTCTCTTTTCTCCTTCGTAACAAAATTTGTGCATTATGTTTCCTTACCTGCTTATCTGGAGTGTTCCTTTGATTGAACATACAGTTAATTTACATACAAACTTCTAATCAGTGATCTTTTCATCTTCTTTTTATTTCTTCAGTACTGAGTTATTTGATGCTCTTCCCTGTCTGGCTCTTTCAGATACTCAGGGTTTTTGCCTTAATGGCTATCAGTATGGTCCTACCCAGTTCATCTGTTCTGATGTTCTCCTGCTGAACCTGAACTTTTACTCTGCTCATGCTGTGGAATGCATCCCCGATTCTGTGCATTGGGGGCTTAGTGAGGTTTCCTCTTTTTTAGTTCTGTGCCAACTTCAGGCAGCTTTCATTTAACCTGGAGGTTTTTACCTGATTTTTAATGCATTAGTTACTTCAGTTTAGAGGCAAGTTTTCTGCAGGTAATTTTTTAACACAATATATATAACTGTACTAGAAAAAGACTTTGGAAAGTAAGTTATATTTGGAGGACCTTGATCTGAAAATACCATCTCAAAATATGAAAGAAGAATCACTATGTAAAATCAACTCATTTGAAAAATACAAATGTAATGGTATAAGTAATCAGAACCCAACACTTAACAGCAACTTCTTCAGTGGACTTGGGATATATTTAAAGGCTTCAGAGGTTAGTGGTGTTTGCATTCCATATTCTTAGAATTTAAATTATTTTTAATTTAACTATTTTTGCTTCTTTTGAAAGATAACTTTAACATCAACATGGAAGGAAGTGAAAAAAATCATTAAAGAAGATCCAAGGTGCATTAAATTCTCTTCAAGTGACAGGGTAAGTGGTTTATATTGCTCTTGCCAACTTCCAGTCTGGTGCAGGTACAGAGAAGTGAGTTGGTGGCTGCTGCAGTGGGTTCAGCTCTGTGTGGACATGGCGCTAATAGTTAAATATAATTTTTAAAAAATTAAAAATGTATAAGGCAAGGAAAAGTAAAATTAACATGTAATTATTGCTGGTGTAGAGTGTGTTCACTTGCAGGAAGTACTGGAGCTGCATTCAGTGGTTCATGTTTATCTTTCACCTTTCAGAAAAAGCAAAGAGAGTTTGAGGAATACATCCGAGACAAATACATCACTGCCAAAGCCGACTTCCGGACGCTGCTCAAGGAGACCAAATTCATCACTTACAGGTGGGGAGTGTGATGCTAGTGCAGGACTTGGCTTTTATTGTGCTTTGCCGTTCAAACAGCAGCAAACTGATGTCTGTTTTTTCCTAGCACAAGTTGATGTCTAAGTTACTCAATTCTTTCGTGGTGCTTAATTTACACAGCCAAGTGTAGGCAAGGAGCCTGTGTTTTCTGTGCCCAGAGCACTGTTACATGCCCAGTCCCAACCTAACATGACATCTTTCTAGCTCAGAAGATGCCAAGTCCCTGCACCCTTCTCTGGCTGTCCTGTCCCTTGGCTCCCTGTGCTTCCTTACAGTGGGGCAGCGTGCCCGAGGCCGAGGGGGTTCCGGGGCTCCCCGCCTCCACCCTGCTCCACTGGTAATTCTCACACTTGCTTTCAGATCCAAAAAGCTGATCCAGGAGTCCGATCAGCACCTGAAGGATGTAGAGAAGATCCTGCAGAACGACAAGCGGTACCTGGTGCTGGACTGCGTGCCCGAGGAGCGGCGCAAGCTCATCGTGTCCTACGTGGATGACCTGGACCGGCGTGGGCCTCCCCCGCCCCCCACCGCCTCCGAGCCCACGCGGAGAACAACGAAATAGTTCCGGAATGCTCCTAATCCAAGGGTGTCTGTTAAATCCAAACGCTTGCATGAGCCATCTGTCAGGTTACACACATCCATTGCCGTGAATATATTCAAACATCTGAGGAGCAGAGGCAGAAGCAGCATTAGTGAACATAAAATGATCTCTGGGGGGAAAACCACCACCAACAAAAACCCACATTAAACATATTTATGAGTTAATTGGAGCATGACTGACAAATCCCAGGGTGTGGGCTGTTTGGTGACTGTGGGTCTCGGGGCGGTGTGTGTGAGGTGTGGGTGTCTGGTGCCTGGGGCTTTCCTCTCAGCAGTGTCCTACATGTGAGTCCCAAGGGTGCTCATGTGGTTTGAGCGTGTCCTATGTGTGCCACCAGCTGCCTTCTGGTTCCCGCAGTCCGTGGCTGAGGAGGTGACACGCCTCTGGTAGCTTAAATCTCTGATCACTGACAGCCTGCTCTGGAAACACCAGTCCCAGTTCTCTGCCTCCACCCTTGGGAATGGAACTAAATCTGTTAGAGCTGAGTGGAGAACAGGGACTTGGAGACCAAACCAGGTTTATTCACAGGCTGCTCTGTTCCTCCACAGCCATCAATTTGCAGCAGTCAGGTTGCTCTGCCCAAGTGAAGTTCTGTCTAATGAGTTTTGCTCGAAGCTGGAAATCCCAGAGGTGACCGAGCAGGCCAGGACGGTTGTATAAACACATTTTTATTTACGATAAAGTGATCTTTACATACTTCTGGGTTAGACTGTGCATACCCCCTCTGGGCAATTCTTGTAAACTATACTCCTGTTTTGAATGTTAAACTTGTGTTTCTAAAGTTTAATTTTGAAATGTTGGGATTGTTCAGTTTATGTATTTGAACTACAATAAACCAACCCTTTTTATATATGGATTGTACAGGCCTAATCCCAATTTCTGTTGGATTTTGTTGGACTTGTGAATTTATGAGTAAAGCAAACGACTGAAGTGATACTGCCTACATTCTTGGCTGTGTTTGGCAGAACAGGGCCTGTGCCTCTGAGCAGTGTGGGGTCAGCATGTGGGCAAGCGGGGCGAGCAGAATGATTTTCCAGTTTAGTTCTTTTGTCTGTTGCTTAAACATGAGCTGGTGGGGTTTTCAGAGCCAGCTGCTTTCTGCTGCTTGTGGTTCCATGTCTCTCTTGCTCTGAGAGGAGGAACAGACCCCTTCCCCACCCTGACGAGTGATTTCTTGTCAGCAGTTGGTGTTGGTGGCCAGGGCCAGGACTTGCAGGCTGAGCATCGAGAGGGGTTGTTTGACAAAAATTGAGACAGCCCAGGGGGAACTTGTGCTGCTGACAGTGGAATGTGGTGCTCTGTGGTGCTCCTAGTGACAATGCACACCCTAAAGTCAGGGCAAGTGTCTCTCCCCTCTTGGGCAGCTGCTAATTAAGGGCTGCTGTTTAAATTCATGACCAGCAGCAGCCCAGAATGAGGGCAGTGACCGGGGAGGGGCCGGCAGCTCCTTCCAGGGCTGTTATCAAGTACCGAGGTTTGTCCTGTGCAGTGGGGGACCTGCAAGTGCTCCCACTCCCACATTACACAGCGCCCCATTGTTCCTGTTCCGGGCCCTCAGAGGGACCCAGAATCCCTGGGGTCTTGGGGATCCCCCTCATCAGCAGAGCCCTGGCAGCCACCCTCAGCCCAAGAGCCTTTAGACACTGCAGAGGCACCGTCCCCTGCGCGCGAGAGGCACAACAGCCATGGACTCCACACACACACGTTTGGGACAACTTTACTTCTGACACCGCAGCGCAGGCTTTCCTTACAGAACCAAAAAAGAGCATTTTCTTATAAAATGGTTCATTTACTCTTGCTATTTTATTTTACCATTTCATTTAAAAAAAAAGTTACTCCTGAAAGCCATCCCTTGGAATAAATCTGTAAGCCAGTGCACTTTGTTCTTCCTTTGGGATGGCTCCTCCGAAAGTGGCGCGGGGGGCCCCTGCCTCCAACCAGCTCCTGGTTTTCCGCGCAGTCCGTGAGCTCTGTGGGTGTGTAGCAGTTCCTATCCCTGGTTGGGACATGCCGTGATCCTCATGGTGCCCGCAGAGAGGCTGTCCCAGGGGATACCTGGCCCTCGGTGACTCGTGTCCCTGAAGGCCTTGGGTGCTGGGGGTGCCGGCTG
Source organism: Corvus kubaryi (assembly GCF_017639235.1). Lineage (NCBI taxonomy): Eukaryota > Metazoa > Chordata > Aves > Passeriformes > Corvidae > Corvus > Corvus kubaryi. The sequence continues at coordinate 375,350 of NW_024582090.1, read as the reverse complement.
CCCCCACGGGAGGGATGGCAACAGGGTCACCCTTGTGGAGCCACTGCCAAAGTGACGGTGTTTAATTTTGTAATTGACTTCATTTGCTTCTTGCTGCAGGAGCTGTTTTCAGATTTACAGAAAATCCAGTCAATCTTTTTTTTATTGAACAGTTGCTCAAGTAAAGAGGGACCTGACCAATCTGTACAGTAGAAAGAGGCAGCCTCGCCATGCAAAGAGTTACTGGTTTTATTATGATTATCATTGTTATTATAATGTAGGACTGCAGACAGCCTCTCTCTGACGCTGTCAGGGGCTAACAGCAATATACAGTTGGATTCTTTTTTAGGTCATAAATTAGCAACTTTTACTTTATCTTTAAAAAAATTGAATAAATAAATAAATTAATTAAAAAAGAGAGAGAGAAAGAGAGAGAGAGACAGTCAGTCACGACATGCAAGAGCTCACAACAGAACGAGGAAAATGACCAAAGCAAAGCCCAGAACTGCAGCAGAGCCCAGGGTTGGTTTGGTTTGCGATCAATGCAGGTCGGAAGCATCGTTTATAAAGGTATTTCATATACCAAAGAAGGCACCACAGTATCTACAAAGCCAAATCCTCAGGAGGGTTCTGGGGGTTGGGGGGGCAACCCGGCTGGAGCAGACATGTCTGGGGGTGCAGCACATCCCCCCCCTTAAGCTTGTCCATTGCAAAACTGAACTTTTCTGTTTTGTTTGGTTTTGCTGTCTCTGTTGGTGAAACACAAAATAATTGTAATAAAAAGACAAATGTGGAAAATGGCAAAGGGAGGCAACATTCCAATCTTCAACACAACAGGTGGAATATTTCTGGGATCAGGTTTAAAGCAACTGGAGTGGGACCACTGCCACCAGAGCTGGCCAGAGGCCACGGTGTGTTACCCCGTCAATCCCTTCCCCAGCCGACAGCTCCCTCCCCATCACCCCCTCAGCCAGCGGCAGAGGGTCACTGCCTGGGGACATGGGACAGCCAGGCCTGACATCCTCACACTGCCCTGCAAGAAGTCTCAGCTCTCCCCATGTAAATCTGGTGTCTGGGGGGTGCCCCCAGTGGCCCCTGGGCCGGGGTGCCCCAGTGCTCCTCTGCACAACCGCAATCTGCAGAGCAGGAACTGAACAAAGAACAGGAGGGAAAGGAAAACAAAGAAAGAAAGAAAGAAAGAGAAAAAGAAAGAAAGAAAAGGAACAGTTGAAACTGTGTGTTTACTGGTATCAGTACATGAGACTCCTAAAGAACACCTGGTCCTCCTAGTTAACCTTGTCCTGGAATATGTACAGGTTGTTCGTGGCTGCCACAGCGATGATGTTCTCGGAGGGGTGCCAAGCTGTGTGCAGGATCTTTTTGCTAAAGTCCAGACTGTCCACGCTGATCTCGTCTTTCCTGCGCTTTCCACCCACGCAGACCTTGCGAGGTTTGAGGATGGCACGGGGTTTGCTGTTCTCCCGCGATGCCTCCAGCGTCACATCGCGCTTGGTGTTGCGGTCGAACATGCGGAAGAAGTTGTTGTAGGAGCCGGTCATGATGACACTGCAACAGGGAAGGGCAGATGATTTTCACACCTTTTCAGAGGCAAACTGCTGGTGACCAGAGGCAGACTGAACATTCAGAGGCATAATGAGATTGGGGTAAGCGTTGGAATTTGTCTCAGGCCTAGTTGCGCCTTGTCAGCTCACTCTGACAGCTCAGACAAAAAGCCAGGACAGCCCTGCCAGGGGCTTACACACTTCCTGCCTCCCAGCTTGGTACGAGTCACACCTGGATACTCATTATCCCCAGATTTTGGCAATCTGGAGCTAAACCCATTACCACCTTCCTCCAGCTGTGGGTGACAGAGAGGCGGAACTGATTCTGTCCAGGAGAGAGCGGGACCCTCAGACGTCCCCACCTGTGTAGAGGCTGCAGGTGTGGATGGTCCCTGCTGCACCTCTCCAGACCCCACACCCAGCCAAAGGCCAGGGAATGGGCTGCCAAGGGGCCCTGGGACCCCTTGGGCCAAATCAAAGCAAGCATCCCTGGGCTGAACGCAGCCACGCCGCCACATGCTCACCTGTCAGACCCGTTCCAGACGCACTCGAACTTGTCAAAGATGCAGTCGTTCTCGTAGAGCGAGCAGAGCTTGCTCCGCAGGTAGTCGTGGACCTGCCAGTGGGAGGGACAGGATGAGGCCCCCACACTGACCAGCACAACCCTGGGACCGGCAGACTCAGCCTGGTTCACTGGGGGCTGGCACACGCAGCCCAGCCCCACACTTGCCACAGCCAAGCTGGCAGCCCTGGGCACTGCCTGGCATCCTGTGCCCACAGCTGCCATTCTTCTCCAAGCACCTCCAGACGCACTCTGCACATGGCTTGGGCACCACAGGCAGCGCCACGGGACATTCCCTGGCAAAGGGTGACAGTGACAGGGCTACTGCTCTGCACAAGGCCTCCCCCCTGGCTCTCCCAGCTGCCAGCACCTGAGCTTCCTCTCCTCACCCACCCCCAGCCAGGGGCCATGGTGACAACTCACCAGGCCACTCAAGCCCACATTTAACAACTGTTTGCTTTCCACCATCTACCGGCATTAAAGCTCCCACACATCAGGTGCATACCCACCGCTCCTGCCACTGGCCCAGAGTGTGGCTCAAGAAGGAACTCAGTGGGTGCCCCACTGCTGCATGCACCTGGCTGTGCCACACTCACCTGGTAGGTCTCAATGGGCCGGTTCTCCATGTTCAAGTCCCACACCTTGACAGTGAGGTAGTCCCGGGTCATGATGTACCTTCCACTGTGGCTGAATTTGACATCAGAGATTGAGGAGATGATCTCAGAAAAAAATGACCGGTTACTTGGGTCTTCAGGCTCTTCAAAAACTGTGCAGAAGTAAACAACAAGCCCCAGTATTAGCTGAGGCAGCAGCTCTCTGATCTCAGCCAGGCACCTGCCACCCTGTCCCAGCACCACAGGAAGCTTCTGGGAGGGAGCACTCACACAGTGCCATACCCAGCACCCACCTGTGCTTAGGTTTATCAACCCCTCACCAAGCCCTGGGGCTCCAGTACAGTGGGAAAAATTTATATGGGCACTTCAGACATTATCTCTACAATGCAGAAAAGGCACTGCCCACAGCAGGACCCAGAGCTGCAGCCGTTCATCACTGGCAGAAACCTGGAGGCTTTTTCAATAGAAAAAGTGATAGCAACAAAAAAAATAAAGACCTCAGGCAGCCAGAAAGCGGCTGAACCCAGGATGTGTCTCTGTTGCTCTTAACAGGTCAGTAATGAGGCACTGGTCTCCTTGTGAGGGCTCCATCACTGGGTGCCTCTGGGAATGGGCAGCAAGGCCATGGCCACCTGCTCCACTGTGGGATGTGTGGACCCTTCTGGGTCCTTGCACTGGCAGCAGCAGGGGCTCTGCTGGCACTGGGGTCCCAGCACACAGGCAGTGCCATGACCAGGGTCCCAGCACGCAGACACAGAGGAGATGCCAGGGTGGGGGTCACAGCCCACACACACAGCTGGTGCTGCTCAGTCCCTGAGTGCGTCTGTGAACCAAAGCCAGTGGCCGGGCAGGGCAGGAGCTTGGGGCAACTATTTTTGCTTTGGGCTGAAGGCTTTTGTGTGGCTTTGCTCCTGCTGCAGAAGCAGATCTGGGCTGCTGAGCTCACGGAAAGGATTTCTGAGCACTAATTCTCTCTTACACAACAAACCTACTTTCTCTGGCACTGAGCGGGTGCTGCCCTGCCCGTACCAGCTGCCTCTGCCAGCTCCCTCCTTCCTTCCTTCCTTCCCAGCTCCCTCTCCAAGGGGAGCAGACTGAACCCTGAGATGGCCTGAAAGGCTGCACTGTCTGTGGGATGATCCTGCTGCTCAGGGGCTGCTGGCCTTTCTGCCTCGTGCCCGTGGATCAGCAGCGTGGCTGGGGTTCATCCAAAGGCAGCACTGTCAGACACGTACAGGGAGGACGGACTGTGGTAGGGACACTCCTGCAATGTCAGAGGGTGAAGCTGCAGCTCTCCGTTACCTGACCACAGCAGCTTATGTCTACCCAAAGCTGAAGATGCTTTCAGCAAAAAACAACCGTCCAGCAGCACTGCAGCACCGCAGACAGCAGGGCAAGGAGGAAGAGGAACAGGTCCTGGGGGAAGTGGGCTGTGCCTTGAGCCTGCAGTTCAGGAGCTTGGCAGGTACAATCACAAGTGGCTCTTCAAAAAAACAAGTGGAAAGCCCAAAGCTTTTTGCTATGAGGAAATAACTGCAGAACCCCAACAGGGCTTTTCCTCACTTTTCCATATCCTTTCCAAACAGGATTGCTTTTGCTAGCATTATCAGCTGCTTCTGTAATCCCACATCATTGCCTCTGAGTCTGTCTCCAGCACTGACAGCTCAGCAGTGGCTGCACATCGACATCCGCACGACCCCTTGGACCCAAAATATCACTGTGGTGGTTTTAACCTGCTCCCCCAAAGGTGTGGGGCCAAGACTCAGGGGAAGGTGCTCCTCTCGGGGACAGGCAGAGGTGTGTGAGGGTCAGTGGCCATGGGGACCGCAGCCTGGCACACCAGGGGGAGAAGGGGACAAGGTACTAGGGCAGACCCAAGCCCAGGCAGGTCTCCATACTCCCTTTTTTGTTCTTTTTTAACCCAGGGGGCCCGTGGCGGCCACACTCACACTTGGCGTGGCGGTCGCAGAGGGCAGCGGTGCGCATGTCGCACAGGCGGATGGTGCCCTTGCTGCTGCTGTACACGAAGGTGTTGCAGTGGTGCGGGTGGAACTCAGCAGCCGTGATCACCTCTGTCAGCTCCTCCATGTTGGCCGGCTTGATGTCCACGATGTCTGGCAGGGCTGGTCAAGGAGCCCATACAGCCCAGCCCAGACCCTGCGCCCCTCCTGCTGATGTCTCTGGGCACCGGGGCTTCCCCTCACCCCCTGCAAACCGTGTGTCCTGGGCAGGCACCACCACCGTGCGCAAAACCGCAGCACGGAGCGGGACCAGCTCACAGCAGCACAGGGGAAAGCCAACATTCCGCATGTCTTCTGCTAAGCTGGGAACCCCAGCTCTGGTACCACAGCTGGAAGACCCTCTGCGGGGCATGAGACCTGATCTGCCCACCCACCCCAGGCCTCAGTAAATGCCTTTTAGTGCAACATTGTGGCATGGTGAGTAACCACACTGAAAACAGCAACGGTACCAAAGCCCAGGGCACAACAACCAACAGAAAACTCCCAAGTCCCTCAAGCCATGTGAATTCCCTGCGGTTTGACACAGATTTAGTGCTCCTCACCCTCATCCTTGAAAATAAGCAGGCACCACAGCCCTACTCTCCTGCAGCCACTCAGAGCTCCCACAACCACATGCCTGTGACTGCCAAAATCCTCCCCATCTGCCTAAACAATGCCCCAGGGATTTCTCAACAGGAAACACCATATAAATATCACCAATGATTTGTGCCCTGTGTTATTATTTCCGATGTGGCTGTTACAAGGCTGACTGTCACAACCTCATTTGTAGAGTGGTGACTGGCAGCCTGTCACCCGCTGCAGGGTGTAACGGGGCCGCACCATTAGTGCTTCCATCTCCCCTAAGGCATCTGTCTCTTCTATCACCTGCACATCCCCCTCCCTCTCCCTGCCCCACCAGACCCTGCAGGCAAATTCAGAAATGTGTCACCCACACATCGGGTGACAGCAGCAGTGGTGGCAATGCCAGCTGAGCCCTGTGCCGTGGAGGGAGTGGCTCCATGTGACTGCTGGATGCATCTCTGGACACAGCCTGGCATCCCACCAGGAGCACAGGCAGAGATGAGAGGGCAGTGCCTTGATAATGACCCGTGGGACTGGGGACCTCCAGCACTCTGCAGTCAGGTGCCCAGCAGACAGCATTATTTCGTACTCCTGAACCCCTGCCAGCCTTGCCAGAGGGGGAAGCTCCTGTACCGAGGCACCACAACCGGGTGGGGGGCTAAGCCAGCTGCTGCACTGCCCGCTCTGTCCCCATCCCCATGGGCATGGACACGGCCCTGCCGCTTCCCTTGGGAAGCACCTCACTGGGACCCACGGCCGTCCCCAGAACCACACACACCAAAGGATACTAAAACTTTGATTTGTGATTTCGAAATTCCACAGGTTTATCCTCAGGTCATCCGCTGACATGTAGGTCTCATAGTCGCTGTTGACGGAGATGGAGTTGATGTGGTAGGTGTGTGCGTTGGCGAACACCCTCCGCGGAGTGGCCTCCACCATCAGGTCCATGGGCCGAAGCACGGGCACCTGTGGGATGAGGAGCAGAGCGTCGGCACCCAGGGACGGGGTCCAGCACCTGGCATGGGGGGATGCCCTCACAGGGTCTCACAGAGCTCTGGCTGCCGGTGCTTCTACCCACCCACTCCTAACAGGCTCTCTCCAGGGAAACCTAATGCCTTCCCAAGTCTATGACAGGAGGACAAGCAGACCCAAAAGCCATCTAATTTTGAGAGAGGCTCCAGGATGGTTAGAGCACAGTGAAGCAGTAAGAGCCCAGTAGGTTCTGATCTTGCTGCAGCAACTGTTCTAGCTTTGAAACAAAAAAACAACCAAAAAACCTCTTTGCCTTATTTTGTCACTGTTAGCCAGGATCTGAAATTCCTGGAGCATTTCTGACATTAATAGATTTTTTGAGAGAGCCAAGTAAGCACATTTTTTCTTTAAACTTTTTTGCATTTGCCTCATAGCAAAGTGATGGAGGTAAGAGATGAGAAGGGACAGAGCGAGGAACACACAGGCAGGGACAGAAGGAAGGACCAGGAACAGAGCTGTGGGTGTTTGCCTTTAGACAGATCAGCATAACCAATCGGGGATGGGGAAATGCAGTGGGGACCATGTGTGTGAAGAGTGGGGTCGGTAACAACTTTGGACACAGTGCTCTGAAGGCAACTTAATACACCAGGAATGTGTCAGTCCATGCTCCTGCTTGCCAGTGAGCTGCTCCCTCCAGCTACTTCATTACTTGTATTATCTGTGTGCTGCCTGAAGAGATTTCCCACGGCTGCAGAGGTGGCGATGGGAGTGACAGCCAGCTCGAGTGACACGAGAGCACTGGTGCTGCCAGCTCAGAGCCTGAGCCTAATGTGACGAGCCTGCCCGCTAATTCCACCTGACACAGCCAATGATGCATCGTTTGCGCTGACAGTTCTGCTCAGCCAGCTGGGGACTGGGGACAGCAGCTCGCGCCTCGCTCGGGGACCACAGGGACTGGCTGTCAGTCCGACCGTCGGAACACGATGGCTGTGCAAAGAGAAAGGGTTCAGTGACTACGCTGGGCCTGGCTGGGCATGGAAACAAGCACAGCAAGGGCTGGGGCAGGGGATTCTGCTCAGCGAGATGACCCTGCCCAGCACAGCTCGCGGTCAGACCCTGGGCTAGTTCCTGTCCCCAGTCTGGGCAATCCGGGCTGACAGCAGCACCATGGAGCTTGCAGCTCCCGGTGCCCCAGCACGATTCCCTACTCACTCCTACAAGGCAGTCACTCACAACCACTGAGCTATGACAAACTCTTAAATCGAGAACATTCTCCACACATTACTTCAGAGCCAAATCCCGAGGAGACTTTTTTATGTCTGGGACTTGGCCCATCACCAGGTAAAACACCACAAGAGGGACAAACCTGGTTATCCATGAATGGGTTTATAAAGCAGGGATTTTTATCTGCTCCAGTGGCAAGAATCTGCACTGAAATATGGAAACCAGCCTGCCCACATGCTGCAAGCTTCTGCTTAAGGGTATCGGCAATGAGGATTTAACCCTGAAAACACTGAAACTTTGAGGCAGGAGCAGTCAGGAATTTTCTGGGAGCAGATGGTGAGCTTGTTCCCCAATAGCAGCATGGGGATCCTGCAGCACAGGGGACCCTGGCTCGGGACAGCCAAGGGGAGCAGCTGCCCAGCCAGGCCTCAGCCATAGTGGAGACACCAACAAATGGGGCAATGTGACAGCAGCTGGAACTGGGTCCTGTGTTTTTTTGAAGCAGGCACAGGCCAAGTCAGCATCTGCCCAACCCACCCAGCTCAACCAGCAGTGCCACAGCAATCCTGAACAGCAGAGACCTCCTTGCACATCCCTGCTCCAGCTCCAGAGCCCACCTCAGGGCAGGCTCTGGTGTCACACACACCCATTATTAAATGATAACTCAGTGTAACAAAGCGCATCAAGTACACAAAAAGACTGTCAAAGAAAATGAAACATCAATAAATTCAAGTACTTTCTGTTTTCAGGAAGGGGGGCAATGCCAGTCACTTTTCATTTAAAACAAAGTGAGGCTTAATTTTGATTCCTGCTTTTAGCAGGTACCCCCGGCAGAAGACATCCCACTCACTCCGAGCACACATGACACTTGATTCCTCTCCCTGTGTCTGGTGAAGGCTCCCCCTATCCTGAATTAATGAGACACTAACCCTTTCTTGAGCTGTAAAACTCATTTTCTCGATGGCTGGGGTGGAGAGAGATGGCATGTCCCAGCCCCTTCCCACCACTGCCACTGCGTGTCCTCCTGCCACCTTCCAGTCCTGAGTGAAGGTCCACAGTGCAGGGGACATGGTGTCAGTAAGTGCCCCCACCCCCATCAGGCTTCCCCTCATTGTCTGTCAAGTTGGCTGTCACCAACTGCTCCCTGCAGAAAAGCTCTACGTGGCCGAGCTGTCCATGTCATTCACAGTGCCATGACGGATGTGGCCTGTGGAATCACAGAGATTCAGTGTTTCTCAGGAATGCCTCACCTTCTGCCCAGAAGTGCCACATGGCAGCAGCATCAGCAAAACACAGGTCAATCCATGGGGGAAAGGACCAAAGACTCAGCTCCTGGGATGGCACAGCCACAAACCTCCCAAAGCCCATGGCCCACACATGCCAGGTTTGAGCTGCCCCTTACTGGAGGTCAGGTGGGGACATGGAACTCTCATACAGCCCTACAGCAGGATGGGACCCAACCACCGGCACGCAAGGTGAAAGCAATGATGGGGAATCCTCACAGGATACACCAGAGGCCAGAAAGTCCCAAAGGGTGTGAATATGACAGGGCTGACTGCACTGGGACCACTCACACATTTCTGTGCAGTGGAGAGGAAGATTTTGCTGCCAGTTACCTCCATGGAAACCCTCTGGGCACGATGGACTGCACTGGACTTACGCTGAAATCCCAACCTGAGCCAGAGCAGTGGCCATAAGAAATCCCAATAAATAATCCATTAGGTGTCTACCAATCCCCACCTTGCCAGGGTGACCAGCTGCAGCCACAGCTCTGTGGTTACCTGACAGGTGTGGCAGAACCGGCTGCAGGCAGCTTACCCTGCGACCTGCTCATGGGTACCACTGCGCTCACCTTGACCAGCCAGGCTCTGAATTGGCACATGGGGAGAGCTTTCCTCGCTCCTGCATCCACAGCAGGACACGCATCCCCCTCTGGTGAGAGCTGAACCGCGGCAGCGCCGGGCCAGCACAGCAGCAGCGCCGGGCCAGTGCAGTGGGCGACCGCGCAGCCCTGCTCCCCCAGCCCAGTCCCCTGCTCCCCACCAGCATGGCCAGTGCTCAGCGCGCTCTGCAGCCTCGCACAGGATTTGGCCAAGTGGGATTAGTCAAGATGAAGCTCGGATTGACCCCAGCCCTGAGTCTCCAAGAAGGAAACTGTAATCCGGTCCCTGGCAAATCAGGGAGCAGAGCAAGCACTCAGGGATAAATCCAGTGAGTTTTCCACCTGCCCCAGCAGCTGAGCTCCTCCAGCAGCTGAGCTCCTCCAGGCACACTCCCCAGCATTTGTTTCCTACCTACATAAGGTACATTCTGTGACTGCCCAATGCCACCTCAAGATTAGTATTTTGCAGAGGAAATGAGCACCAAGCACGATTTTCATGACAGACTGACAACTTCACACTGCTCACATTTTGTCACATTTGACCTGCCCTGTGACATGCAAAAGGGACCTTCCTGCAGGAGGACAAAGCCGCTGCCTCACTGCTTGTCCATGCAGCTGACGGAGCTGTTGCCTCCATCTCTTGTCCCTGCCTTGTCACTGAAATGCTCTGGCAGAACATATACAAGGAAAAGAGGCAAATCTCTTTGCTGAGGCAGAAAGGCAGCAGCAGCACAGCAGACCTCCTCCGAGGTATCTCCCATCACAGCCACTCTGGGGCTGCTGTCAGGGGAATCAGATGCAATGGGGCACAGCACAGCCTCCCTGGGAAACTGTGCACAGGGGCCAAGAAATCTGAGTGCTTCAGCAAAATGGGAGATACAAACCAGGATTTATGATGGAATTTGCTGGAATTGAGAAAGTGAAGTGGCAGCTCTTAAGAGAGGGCTCTGTGACAGCTACAAACACGAAGAAGCATGCACACAACGGCCCTGCCCACTGCACCCTCCCACAGCACCCGGTGCCCACTGGCTCCATGGCAGGGCGCGCCTGGGGTGTCACCCCAGACTGACCCGTGCTGTGAAGGACCAAAGCAAACACGTCCTCTCTCTGAAAAGGTTTAAGCCCTGGATATTACTTGTGTTAATGATCTCCTACATACGTCCCATGGCACAGGTACAGCAAGTGGTACTCGGGGGCACACCGAGGCTGTTACACAAGGTCACAGGGCTGCAGCTATTAGACTGGGGGCAATTCAAATCAGCAGAGCTCTTCTAACGACAGTAAACACCTTGCTACACAGCCTGAGCAGAGTTAAATATTCCTTTTGCACTATGTGGGTTAGAAATTCCTCAGAGGATGATGCTCATCAAGTGCATTTAAACCATTAAGCCAAATGGGTGAGAAATTATGGCAGCAAGGTGCATTTAAAACCCTTTTTCACTTGTCTGTGGTTGAAAATTAAAACCATGGATGGATGTGGCTTTAATTTAAAGCACAACCATCACAGGACAATTACACATCAGATTTACACCAAGCTGCAGCAAAATGGTTACAGCTATGTAAATATCTGTCTAAGTAAAATCATCAAAACATTTGATCAAATGGGGCTGGTGGAAGACTCCTCAATCTTCTGTCCTCAGGGACCACAGGCACTGCACAGCAGATACCAATAAGCATAACACTGAGCACTTAGAGCATGTTTAACCTCCCAGTGCCCTGCGCCTCTGCTGGGCTGCTCGCCAGGAGCAGGAATGGCAGCACCTGATCCCAGTGCAGTGGCAAACACCGAACAGCAGCTGACTCCTCCAGCCACACAGCACTGAGCTGCTACCAGGAGTGGATGGGCTGAGAGTAAAACAAAGGCTGAAACTTTCAAGGCAGTGAGTAGACTCCAACTGTGTCCAGTTCTCTGATTTTTTAGTACGAATTTCTACAGGGGGGAAAGAAACCCCAGGGCCTTCCCGGTGTGTTTGACTAGAGAAGGAAGCACTACCTGGGATAACACCCTTAACACTGCTGCATTTCCAAATCCTCCCTCCCAGCCTGCTGAGGGCTGACAGCCCCAGCTCTGACAGCCAGATGCCAAGCAAACCTCTCCAACGGGCTGTCAGGTAACAGCATGTTAGGCTGGATATGCTGCCTGAAACGTTAACAGCAGATACATATCTACATGAAATAAATGGTCTCCTGCTCCGTAAAGAAAAATGCTGCCAGTCACCAGGAGCAACCCTGTACAGTAACAAGAATTAACCTCCTGCCCAGGGTTCTCAACGGCTTCATGCACAATGGAACTGGGACCCACCAAGTGAGGCAAGGACAATCATAGTAACAATTTCATATGTATAAATATAAAACGCACAAGTACTCAAAATGCAAATTCTGACAGGGTGTTAATAAATTACAAGCTGGTCTGGTCTGATTAGTGTCATGACCAAGAGGAAAACTCATTTGGATGAAGTACTTCTGCTCCTACAGCAGCAGCTGCATGTGGGAATGCTCCAAGAAGGGAGAGCTTCTGCCCTGCCTCCTCACTGGGATGGGCACAGCCCGTGGGGCAGCACAGCACACTGTGGCACTGGGGTACCAGACACGAGACAATGCGGCGCTGGCAGCACGTCTGCCCAGCATCAGCCCAGCCCGGGCATCCACGGCAGCTCCCCAATCCTCTCCCATGCCCATGCACCAGTCATAGCACCGGCCTCTGCCACAAGGATGCCCTCTGACATCAACTGACCACGGCAGGATGGCATTTCAGGTCCCATGGCACACAGGTGACACCAGCAGCAATGTTCATCCAAGTCCTGCAGGGAACGGCTCCTCAGCCGCCATGGTCCCCCCACACTCACCCGCAGCATGGTGATCATGGAGGGGTCTCGGAGACGGCCATCCTCATCCTTGAGGTTGTATCCCTCCGGTCTCTTGTCCCGCTCGCTGACCTTCCATAGCTTCACAGTCTTATCTGAGTGAGGAGAGAGGAGAGCATCATGGTGGCTGCTCCCTGAGCCACCCGCTGATGGACATGCCAAGGCCACACCGGCTGGAAAAATCTCCTGTGTCCCCCAATGCCATGTGCTGGAAGTGGTGATAGATGTACCTGTCCCCACAGCAAGCTGCTGCTGCACAGCCCTGCAGAGGAGCAAAGATGTGCAGGGCACACTGGCCTTGGACATGCCCCAAAAGACACGACAGGGTGTCTGTAGCTCACCCAGAGTCATGCTGACATTCCCCTTCCAGAACTGTGCAGAGCCCAGCACTCACCAGGACTGAAGGCAGCTCCCACCCCCCGCAGCTCCCTGTCTCCTCCCAGCACCCCACCCCCCTGTGCCACAGAGCCCCGGAGAAAGAACACCAGGAACACGTGGGGTTATTCTGAATAATGGTGTTTTCTTCGCTCCCTCCTGGCAGGGACTCCATCCATAGTTTATCATCACTTCCACCAGGTTTCATACAAAACCCCATCATCCATCTTCATTTTTTCTCTTACACAGCAACTCCAAAGCAGTGCCAATTAATTTTGTTTTTATTAACATGCTCTATTGAGGGGGGGTTCAATACGAAATGTTAGTGTAACAGTAAGAACAAAAAGAAACAGCATAACCCGGGAGTACTTCCAAACTAATTGTTTTGATAACCTGCCTGCATATGGAGCACCCCCCAAAAGGAAGGGTAATATCCCTGTTAATCAAAAAACTATTTAAAAACTCAATTAACAGAACATTATGCTGTATAATTAATCTTCATTGCATTTCAATGATTCTCCCCCAAATGAGTTTAATAAGTCTTTGAATTTTATTACAATGATCAATAGAGTCAATTCTATAACACAAAGTAAGTTGGTTATGGAAGATAATTAGACCCCTCCTTTTCCCCTGAAGTAATTAAGTCACATCCATCTTAAGGTCCCATTCATCCCAAGTAATATTCCTAGATCCTCATGATATTTATCAGAACATAACATGGAACTGCTGAGCTGAACACAACTGCAAATTGAACCAAAACACCTGCAGTTTATATTAAAAAAAAAACAAAGCCAAAAAACTACCAGGATCCTGAGAATAAAAAATTTAAGTTGTTGGCAGGGAAGAAGCCTCCCTCTCTCCCTTGAAGGAAAGGGCTGCCAAGAAATACACCTGGTGCACAGGGATTGAGCTCTGCCAGACCAATTCCCCCAAGACACCTGTGTTACCCTGCAGGGAGGGTTTTCAACAAATATTCCCCAAAGAAACACCACAGAGCAGACTATGCCTGGTGGTGGGAGCCCAGGGGCCTGGAGCAGTGGGGCGGCATTGCCACGTACCATTGGTGGAGAGCAGGAAATACGCCGCGTTCTGCTGCGGCAGCCATCGTATCTTATTGATCTTCTCCTCAATCTCCAGGCTCTTCAGGTAATCGAACTCTGGCTCGTGGCTCTGGAAGGTGCTGTAGACATTGTACTCTCCCCTGCGGTGGGGCTGGTTCTTGCTCTGCGGAGGGACAGGGAGGAGCTGAAGGTGTTGGCACCTGGCTCAGGGCCCTCTGGGGTTTGTGATGGTGAGTGCAGGGCTGAACGCCCAGGCACAGCCTCTTCTGACAATACTCCTGGTGTGCTCGGTGGGAATGGAGTAGGAATGGAGACGAAATGGAGAGGGAATGGAGTGGAAACAGAATGGGAATGAGAGGGAATGAAGCAGAAACAGTGAGAATGGAGAGGGAATGGAACGGGAACACAGTGGGAATGGAGAAGAAATGGAGAGGGAATGGAGTAGAAACAGAGAGGGAATGTAGCAGGAAAGGATCCCACCCCACTGTCTGTCCCTGGTGAACAGCTGGGACTGAGTGCCAGCTCCTGCCAGGTGCTGAACTCAGCCACAGAAGAGCTGCTGGCAGCAGCTACAGGTACATCCACCCAGCCTTGGTTTGGGTGGATGGGTGGAGCCCCACACATCCCTTGAGCAGGAGCTACGTGGATACATTTGGAGCAATGCTGGAGGCTTAAAGTTCAAGAAAAGCAGTAGAATAATGAAATGAGAGGAAAAGGAGAAATGAAATAGTGCTGGAAAGGCTGATGAAGTGTATATACATGTGATGGTTAACTACTGAGTTCTCTTCAGCATATGTAGAGATATTTTTAAAGCTTTAACCATCATCGAACTGTGACACATCTCATGCCCAGGTGTGATGCATCCCTTCCAGCGCAGCTGAGGGCAGGTGCACAGTCCCGCTGACTCAGGCCAGGCCAGAGCAGCTAACTGGGACAGCTTCGGAAATGGCGAGGACCATCCCAGGTGGCAAGAGCTGGTACAGCTCCCCCAGCCAGGCTGGCCGGCTGCCCACCAGCGCAGGGCCATGTCAAGGGCTGAGGGCCAAACACACGCTTCTCTGGCAGGCACAACTTTCAGCTTCCAGCAAAGCATTTGCTAGCATTTCCTGGGCAAAGTTTTGGAAGGGAAATGTAATTGTTGTATCCACCTACACTTTCCAGAATTTTGGTGGTATGAGGGGCTCTTGGGGTGGTGTCATCCCCGAGACGGGCACTTGCCACACACTCAGATGTGCTGCCTGATCCCTGTTACACTTGGAGCAGAAGAATGCAGAAAATGCGATGTTTGGAAGGTGTTTGCCAGGAGAAAATCTGGCCCTGCTGATGTTAATAGTTGCTTTTCAGCTCGTAGTGTGCCAGGAGAGCCCTGAGCTTAAGAGTGACGCAGGCGGATTAGGGAACAGCAGGACACTTCACTTAAAAGGATAAAATGGGCATTTTGCATTCACTGGCACTTACCTCCTGCTCACGCTGAAATATTACAACGCGGCCCCCCTTGTCCCCTGTTGCCAGTAACTCTCCAGTGTGGTTGAACTCAACTGTGGAGATGATGTCAGCTGGTAAAAAGAAGACAAAGACAATTTAAGTAACTGCAGCCTGACTTCCACAGGCATCCAGAAAGCACCATTCTCCATACAGCTACGTGCCTCGTCGGTGCTCTGTACCCTGTGGCAACTCCATAAATCCCTGGTTTTCTATTGTCTCTAACACTAAACAGGCCTGGCATTTCAGAACTATGTGGCCATGAGCCCAGACCTGCCTGGTGTTCCTGCCCCCCTGCCCTGGCCTGTGCCCCAACACCGGTCCCAGTGGGATTTCCAGGTACTGTGCCTGTGCTAAATGCAGCCTGAGGACCACTGTCAGCAGCAGGGGCACAGGGCTGGGCAGTACAGTATGGCATGGCACCGCATGGCACAGCATGGCACTGCACACCCTCGTGCCTTGGGGAGTTGCCTGCACCACTTGGGGTGACACGATCAATTCCTGGGACCTGGGGATGGCTTGGTGCCAATGGTGCCCCCAGCACCTCATCTCAGCACCTGGCTGATGGGCAGATCTTGCTCCCACCCGGCCCTTGTGTCACCTCCTGCCTGGGGTGGTGGTTTGCCTTCACCCTCAGAGGAGAGGGCACAGACAAATTAAGGCCCCTTCGTCCTCTCTCCCTGAGCTCCCCAGGCAGAACAGCTCAGGTGACCACATCTACATTTCTGCTTTCCTCTGCCCATTGCTGAATCTCCCATTGCCTGCCAACGTAAATTAAAATGATGCCTTTCAGCCCTCCATCAGCTGAAAAGCCACTGCACTTGCACCACTCCCCTTCCCCACAAACCAGGGTGCCATCTCCAGGGTTCTCAGTGGCAGGAGAAGCCAGGGGACACACAGGGACCTGTAACTGCAAACGCTTTAATCTGCAGTGTTTACCCTTGAGGCAACGCAGGCAGGAGCTGCTAATGATTGGATTTATTTGGCCTATTTTTAGAAGAATGTCAGAGGTTAATTCCACGGCAATTACTGCCCAACTGGTGCTCACCCACTGCCTGGGGAGCCACAGTCCACCAGCACAAAGCTGGGGAACTGGAAGAATGACTGCAGCCTTGGAGCCTCAGCACTGGGAGCAGGATGGATTCTGCGATGAACAGCACTTGGCCATAGCAGCTGCCGGCTCACTCCTGCCATTTGCATTCCCTGCCCTTCTCACTCCTGCAGCACCAGGACTGACAGGGTTGCGGCCCAGGGCTGCAGCCTCAGGAGCTCCGGGAAGGGGCAGACCCCGGCGCTGCGCACGCAGGCCATGGCACTGCCCGGGCTGCGGGCACCTCGGAGCCCTCCGAGCACTGCTGTGCTTCTTCCTGGCTCGGAGCTCTGGTGTGTACCCGCAGAGAAAGCCTCGGAAACACATAACTTGAGTTGCCCCTCTTCCTCCCCATGAGTTTTATCCCTCCCTGTATCCCTAGATACAGACTAGAAAGTTACCTCAGCAAATGAGAAAAGACAAAATGCAGCGATTGTCCCAGGCTCCTGGTGCGGCTCAGAACACCACTGAGGGTCTGTCTTCCAGGACACCAGCCTAGACAGCATGCACCAAACGCACACCCCGTGCTGTGGCATCTCCCAGACAGGGCACCTCAGAGCCCCCTCACACAGCCACGGGCTCCCCCAAAACTACACCTCTGTGCCCCGGACAGCATCTCAGCTAAGCAAGAGACTCCAGGCGGATTTGAGAGTCAGAACAGACAACCCATCCTGGCAGTTGTGCGGCACTCACCAAAACACACACCACTGTTCACCACACACACCAGGGCTCACAGGCATACATGGCTAGACTGGCTGGCACTGAGCTGGAGAGCTCCAAGGCAAAACACTTCATTCCTTCACATGGAACCCGTATGCCTTGTGGACATCATGGCTGGTACACAGTGCCAGGAAGGGTTTAACCATCTGCTGCCAACACTCAGGAAGGCTGAGGAGTGCTGCAGAGGGGCTGAGCTCCACTCTGGCTCACACCAGTGGGGTGGTCTGCAGCCGGGCGTGGGCAGCACCCAGCAGAGATGTCAGTCTTTTGGAGCTGAAGTTATGGAATGGATTCTGAACTTCTTCAGATCACCTGCTCTTCTCTCTTGTTTGGGTCTGAACAATTGCTTAAGTATCATTCCCATTTAGCAAGGTTCCACAACCACCACATTCAGAAAATTCCTCCCAAGGGGCAGGACAGGCATTTTTAACACCTGTTAGAGGCTGGGGAGGGACACTGGGACAGAGCAAATTCCATCCGTGCTGCTGGAACCTGTCCACCTCACTACAGCCTGTGACAGTCCTGCAGAAGCAGAACGCAAGCTGCAATTTCATGGAATGGCCGTTGGGTGTGACGCACACGAGAACAAACACATCCCTGGGAAGCTAAACCAAAGCAGCCTCCCGTTCCCACGGGGAACTGCAACCACAGCTGCTGACAGGAGCCAGAGCAAGCACTTCAAGCACTGAAATTCTATGTTTGGCACCAGCTCTGGCTCAGCAGCTCCAGCTCAGCCCTGGCTCACACAGAGGTTTTCATTCCTGCAGCAGGTGCCCCCCACCCTGGAGAGCATCGCTGCGGTATCATGGGCTGAGCCTGGTGTCACCGAGGTGTCATGGGGATAATGCACGGGGAACAGGCTTGGAACAGCTGCTCCAGCAGCAGCTGAGGGACTCAGTGGCTATGGCCAGGCAGTGCTAATGTGCACCTCATAATGAGACATGCTGCTTCCTTCTAAAATTACTCAGTTGAAAATGTACCTGTTTTGCTCTATTTAATCCTCTCCATCACCAGCTGCCAGTTTTAGGTCATTCCCTTTTCAATGAATTAAAAATAACTTTGTGTGCTGCAGTGAGCCATTTTTTAGACATGATCTAATGCATCACTCTGTGAGCAGGGCTGTGGTCTGAGACACCAGAGCCAGGCACCACAGAGACCTTCATGCCACCCCAGCCCGGCCACCCATTTACACTGCACCCAGAGAAGGGGGTTTCAGGTCCACAGATCCTCCCAGACCTTCTGTTTACTCATGCCCATCATCAGGACTTCAGACAAGGATAACAATAGAGCCTGGCTAACAACACCTTTCATATGTTAAAAAAAAATGCCCTAAATATTAAAAAAACCTCTTCTGAGCAGAAGTATCCAACCCAAGCCCAAATCCACTGCAGCTGACAGAAGCGTCATTCCCCCAGCACCCATGGTCTGGGCACTGGCTCTTTTCTCTGGTGTCTCCGGGCAGTAACAGCAGCCTGGCACAGAAGAACATCCAGAGGGGAAATGGAGGAGTCCCATGGAGGTAACAGTTCAGGAGAACAGAGTGGCACCAGCTCCTTTCCAAAGGTGTCTCTGAACAAACCAGAGGTCAGTCATGGCTGCTGCACACCCCACCTGCTGCCCTCGAGAGACATGACAGGGTGGTTATTAATGGAAATGCACATGTATTCATGCTGAGATGATCAATAATTTATGCCCATTTCTTCTAAGGTTCCTTCAGCAAGGAACCTTGTGACAACAGAAAGGAAAAAACCTTCCCTATTTTTTGTTTTTTCATTTCCTTCATCACCTCCTACGTGCTCAGTGCCCCAATGCGGGAATTTAAAGCAAACAGTTTCCATGGAGACCCAGCCCGCCATCCTCCCTCCCCTCCCATCCTCCCTTCCCTCAGCATCTCTGTGCCTTCACGCTCTCATGCTAAAAATATCAAAGATGGGATTTGATTTCCGCCGTAGAGATACAGTTTTATCAGAAAAATGGGAAATTTACAACACACCCCCCTCCCCCTCTCCCAGCGTGGAGGAAGGCATGTTCTCTGCCAGGAACAGGGAATGAATCTGTTATTAAAAAGAAAGAAGATAAACTAGGGAAGCTGCAGTCAGTGCTGAGACCTGGATCCCTGGAGCAGCCTGATGGGCAGCCCCTGGAGCCTCCCAGGCACATCATCCCTGTTCCCAGAGCATCCCAGGCATCTTGTCCTTGCTCCCAGAGCATCCCAGGCACCTCATCCCTGCTCCTGGCACATCCCATCTGCTCCAGCTTCAGCAGCATCTCCATGCAAGAGGGCCCTGGTACTGCCTGTCCTGGTGGGGAAGCCACAGGACACCACACGTGTCCCAACACCTGTGCCAGGAGCATGTGGCCCTGATGCACACAGGATGACACCCCTGGTCCAGCCCGTGAGGCCCAGGCCACAGCAGTACAGCCACTCCATGGTGGCAGAGACATCCCTGGACTCAAACCCACTGGGCAGAGGGATGCCCCCCAGCCCTCCCAGGGGCTCTGCCTCCTGCCTGCTTTCACAGTGGAACATGCCTCCTTTGGGGTAAGAAGTGAGAGGAAGGTCTGTGACCACACAGAATCATGGAATTATTTATGTTGGAAAAGCCCTCTAAAACTGAGTCCAACCATTCCCCCAGCACTGTCAAGGTCACCACTAACCCATGTCCCCAAGTGCCACATCTACACATCTGTTACATCCCTTCAAGGATGGTGACTCCCTCACTGCAGCCTGTGCCAGGGCTGGTCAGCCCTTTCAGGGAAGGAATTTTTCCTAATATCCAACCTAAACTTCCCCTAGTGCAACCTGAAGCCATTTCCTCTTGTCCTGCCCCTTGCTCCCTGGGAGCAGAGCCCAAACCCCACCTGGCTGAGCCCTCCCTGGGAGCTGTGGAGAGCCAGAAGATCCCCCCTGAGCCTCCTTTTCTCCAGGCTGAGCCCCTTCCCCAGCTCCCTCAGCTGCTCCTCATCATACCTGTGCTCCAGACCCTCCCACAGCTCTGTTGCTCACTCTCCCACACCCACACCCAGGCCCAGGAGCTGTCCTGATGACACCATCGAGACGATTCCTTCCCCAGGTAGAACTCTGCCCTACTTGGGCAGCCCCTGACCCCCTGCCCTTGACTCGCTGCTGTGCCCCTGCCCGCTCAGCTCTGCCCACCGGGGCTGGTGCCAGGGGACAGGAGGGTTGTGAGGGGTCTCGGGACCACGGCTCTGGACGCCCTGCTCTCTTTATCATGTGTATAAATCACTCAGTGGACAGCACCACACACAAAGCCTCCAACTGCAGATGATAATAAATTGGGAAGCACCATAAATAACAGCAAACCAGGCTGCCAAAGAAAGGATTTAGATCATTCAAATCCCAGGCTATGAGTTGCCAAATCGACTTTAATACTGATAAGTGTGGGATAATAACTCACCACAACCGTGTCCCTCCTCTCCCCACCAGAGCCCTGAAGAGAGTGATGGATGCAGGGGTTTGCCAAGGAGACGGAGATGTGGCCCCCGACGGGGAGCACAACCAAGCCACAGCACAATGCCCACTCCCTGACTGCTGCTTGGCCACAAGGGAGAAAGCAAGTGGGACACCAACAGGTCCTGTTATTTGAGAACAAAACCTACATCTGAAACCCCTCAGGTGGATAAAGAAAGTACAAAGAGGTAATGAAAAATTAAGAGGCTTATGAAGGGAATGTCTGGTAACGTGAGAGCCAGAGCACAAACCCACCCATAGATCCCCTGTGGAAGTCTCAGTGCACCCCACAATCTCTGCCTCCTACCACACCATGGTAGGAGATGGACCCCGAGCTCAGAAAGGGGTTTTGAGAAGGATACAAACTTAAGAATTACAACTGAATAACGCAGCACAACCTTCAGCCTCTCAAGGAGGATTCCCAGGTCTGACCCTCAGTGACAGGCTGTGGGTGTTGCTTTGCTCAGGAAATGGTGAGACTCTACATTTCACTGTTTAAAAGAGAGCCCTTTGGTCACCCTTTCTGTCTGCCTCTCTTAAAACAAACAAAAAAAGAGACAGCAAAGTGTTTACTCTGAAAGGCACACACTGTCAGTCATGAGGAATTCATGTCCATGGCAGGGCTTTACATGCAGTTTTATGGGAGCTGCGGACTTACCAATGCTCATGCCTGGACACTGCAAGGCACCCTGAAGGAACCAGGACCTTCTCTCTGCTCTGTCAGGTCAGATTTAACCCAGCACAGCCAGCAGCTGCAGCAGAGCCGGACCCCCAGCCCCCACCCCAACAGGCAGAGCAAGAGGCTCATTCAAAGACTCAAATGCAACTTTCTTCCCTCCCATGAAAAAGTGTAAGTGAGGAACTAAATCAGGGGGGACTCCAGGGCCCCTCAGGTACAAAAAGGGCAGGCTAAAGAGGAAGAAAGTCTGTGCAAGGCCATGGAGCTGAAGGGGACAAGGAAACGGCACCAAAGTCCCACCAGAACAGGGCAAGGTACAATGGGCAGGGTAGTGTGTGGAGCCTGGACTATCAATCCTGCCCCAAACTGTGTGGTCCACGGCACGGGGGTATAAGGTGGGAGGGCAGAGGACAGCAGAGGTTAAACTGCAATCTAATGGTATGCAAAATCACATGTGATTGATCAGCATTGATTATTCCCTGCTGAGGTGAATGATAGCCTGGGAAACAAATCAATTCCACTGCATTAAGCCCCGTAAGGATCTGGAGCATCAGCAAAATGCCCTGAAACACCATTGCTTGCTGACACCACCAAGTGAAGCACAGCACACCAAGACAGCATGGCACGGCACAGCACGGCACAGCACGGCACAGCACAGCACAGCATGGCACGGCACAGCATGGCACGGCACGGCATAGTATGGCATGGCACCTACACCTGCCCGACCCCTTCGTCCCACGCAGGCCAGGGCTGTGGTAAAGGAGGGAGGAGAGGCTTTGTAGAAAAGCGCCATGCCCGAACAGCTCCAAAGCTGGGGGAAAGCCTATCCCTCTGCCCATCATGAGCCTTGCTTCCTGCAGGGATCGGGCTAGAGTCACGGCTCAGATGGGACCTCCCAGCAGCTTCCGGCAGGGCTGGACACACTGCTGAGCTCTGCTGTCTGGGTACAGTTCCTCACCACGATGACATGATGCTGCAGAGCTAGCAGCAGCTGCTCCTCTTCCCCAAAACGGAATAACTCCCCTAAATTTAACTGCTAAAAATACTGGCACACTCCAAATTTCTCTGCCCTTGTTACAGCAAAGAGTAATTTCGTGCTACCCAACCTAGACAAAAACTCCCATCTGGCAGCAACCCCCATGCCACTGCAGCATCCCCCACCAACGCACCCATTTCAGAACGCAAGCGTGCAAGAACGTGAATTCACATCACTCCACCATCCTGGCCAGGTGTAACTACTGGAACTGTTGGAAAGGAGAGTTCAGGAGGAAATAACATCATGGAAGGGTTCGGCACAGACACTCATGGGGAGCAGAGGCTCTCACAGCCCCAGGTACCCAGGGCAAGGACATGAGAAGAGTGGGACAAGTGCTCCTCCAGAGCCCAATGCATCAGCAGGGACCATGCAGCCTCGGGATGTGATACGTGGGGTCATCAACAGGAGCAGAGTAATAAAACAGAAAAGAAGTGAAGGACAGCTTTCAGGCAGAACCATAACTTAGCCCATCTGAGGAGGTGAACAGAGCGAAGCAGAGCAGTAGAGCTGCCTTTGGCCTGGCTGCCCTGGCCCCTGGCCTGACCCAGCACCCATGCCTGCCCACCAGCCCTGGCTGGTCCTGGATATGCATGCAACACAGAACTCTTCTGTCTGCATCAAGATGCACAACACATTAGCTCTTGGATTAATGGCAATTTTTAATTGGTCAGGCTATGAACACCTTATTGACTGTTACACTTCACACCTGTGGTGGCAGAACAGCACATAAATCAAGACAATTAGCCTGGGACCCAAGAATCTCTACCAGTGCAAATAACCCCCACTTTGTGAGGAAAACCAACAGCTGCTCTAGGGTGCCCCAGAACACCCTGCTGCCAGGAGACACAGGGCAGCCCCACCAGTCAGAGGGAGGTGAGAGAGCTCGAGGAAAGGAAACACAACCCCAGCCCTGGTAAGCACAAACCATGCTCTTCAGAGCGCAGCAACTTCTTTTAAGAAATCACAGAATATTCTGAGTTGGAAGGGACCTGCAAGGATCATTGAGTCCATCACTTAAGTGACTGTCCCAGGTGGGGATTGAACCCACAAGCTTGGCGTTATTTGCACCATGGTCTAACCAGCAGAGGTAACCTTAGGGGCTTAAATGCAAACTGATTGAGAATTGGGCAGTTACTGAATCCGCAGTTTCCTGAATGATTTTTTTTCTCTATTTACTATTCTTTTCTACATTACTCGTCTTGCATACGCACACACGAACATCAGGGCAGCCCTCCATGACTCACCAGTGTTCCCACTGCTGTCGGCTCAGAGGACAACGCTGGGGCAGTGACTCAGGCTGGCAGCAGCCTGCCCTCTGCACCCACTGCCAATGCCCACAGCCCGCGCCTCCCCCAGCCCTGCACTCCGCCTGGTTACCGCTCTCACTGCATGTGCTGTGCTGCGGAGCTGGCTCACAATGCCAGAGCATTCCAGGCACCTCATCTGACTGCTCTGTGCCTTGGCTCACTGCAGGATTTACGCTGCGATCCCTTTGCCAAGAGGCTTAGCAGCACAGCAGACACAACCTCCTCAATATGGCTGATTTGGGCTTAGGAACCATGATGGAAAATCCAAGTCCATCTGCAAAATACACTCTTAAAATAAATGAGACTTTGTAAAAAGCAGCTGAGCATTGATCAGGTCCTCCACCCTTTCCACACTAAAGCCTTTAAAAACTCCAATGATTTCTGCCACAGAATTGTCTGGGCACTTCTCATGCATGGGCATAAAGGCATAAGCAACTCAAAAAGCAGCCTGGTTCCAAAATACCTTCCAGAAACCTGTGATTTCCAGGGACATCACTGGTTGCTGAAAACCTGAACATCTGACACAGGAAGCAGGAACTCCCAGATCTTAACAATACCGAGCTCTTCGTATGTACAAGATCTTTATCTCCAGCAGGAACACAAAAGCTGCTTTTCTCAAAAGGTAACACTGTGGTGAACACTGCAGCACCAGGTCTGACCCTCAGCACGTACATGTGTCCCAGGGATGTTGCCTTGCAAACCCAGGAAACTCTCAGATGTGCACCCCCGCATCAGACTGTTCTTACAGACGAAGGGTCGGTGTGCAGACACCAGGATGGAGGTTTTCCAACACACTTCATGTGCCATGCAGTCTGTCTTTCTGGTCATCTTGCTGCAGCCATCTGTTAGCTGATCAGCAAAAACCATTGACTGTTAAAAAATTTTAATTAGAAGTACCCAAATGTCAGCTAAGTGAGTAAAATTCAGAAGCAGCAAGCTTTGCTCTCATGTAGAGCAGCTATTTTCAGCTTACAACAGAATTTTGTTACCATCTTGCTCTGATGTCATTCTCTGTCACATTATTCCAGTTTGGTGCCCCTGGAACAAGCCCCTCGGCTGAACATGGGCAGCACAACATGCACCTACTGTGAGAAGAGCTTCTCACAGAAACCTGGCATTGAGTGCTCCACAACGGGAGCAGTAAGTGAGGAACAGCAGCGGGTCAGCGGTGAGACACGATGGGCCCGGCACATGATGGGGAATGGGAGGAGGCAAATGGGGAATGCGGCTGAGAGAATATAAACACCTTCTGCATGGGGAAACGGACCCTTCTCTGGGACCCAATCTACCTCTCTGCATCAAGCACCCATAGACGCTGTGCCCATCAGAGCGGTGGCATTTGAAAGAATGTTCTTAACGCTCCAATTCAAATTCTAAGGGAAAGCAAACACACTAACACTGTGCAGACAGTCCCTGGCATTTGTTGCATAGATTTGAATTTAATCAGATAAAGATGCCTTAATCCAACATCTGGGGCTGTACTGAGTAAGATGGCAGCACAATGGGACTGGGGCAGGCAGTGCCACCCAGAGCACTGGGCTGTGCCACCCCCACCTCAGTACCCATGTCTGGGCAGACAGGGTATTCCAAACTGACATCAGCCACCACAGCGCTCTGCCAGCAGCATCTCCCCAGCCTCTGTCCCAGTCAAGTCCCACTGCCCACAGATCCCCTCTCTGGGAGGCGGCATGGCCTGTTAGCACACACCATTGCCCTCCTGGTGCCTTCAGCAACTGGTGTCACTCAGGGTCCTCCCTTTGGGATGTGCCCCATTCCCAGAGT
The DNA here is from genome assembly GCF_017639235.1 of Corvus kubaryi. Taxonomy (NCBI): domain Eukaryota; kingdom Metazoa; phylum Chordata; class Aves; order Passeriformes; family Corvidae; genus Corvus; species Corvus kubaryi. Next base: position 350,105 of record NW_024582090.1, on the reverse strand, counting down.
GCCAAAGGCACAGTGATACCCATGGCAGGCGGCCACTGTCAAGTTCTGCCTCCACATGGGGCTCAGCGCCACTGCCTGCCACGGCCCCACCACTCCTTGCTGGGGCACAAACCCCCCACACGGCTATGCAAGAGTTCATGGTAACCCTGCATGGGGCCAGACCACAACACATAGTTTATCTGCTTCCTCTAAAACTCATCAAAAACTATATTTTCTGCCTACTTTAACATTTCTTCCCATGGGAGATGGATATCTGTGCCATCATTTTCAATCTGCTCCTGGAAGAGCTTGTCTCAAGACATTTTCCTTGCAGTATTTTAATTAAACTTTCTTTCTTTCAATTTAGTGTTGGGTTCATTAAGTGACATCCTGAGCCACTGAAATGAATTGCTTAAAAGTGATTTGTGCAGCAGCTTGAAGGAGCAGATTGCAGCTATAAATGAGCCTGTCTTTGAACTTTACAAGTTTTGCCGCTTGGGGTGCGGAAAGCACCCAAATGCCACAAGTCCCTGGGGAAGGCCAAAGGTTGGTGTGGGCAAGGCAGCACTCCTGCCTCCTGCTGGTATGTAATACAGAGTGAAAACCACTTGTTTATAAACTGCAAGTGCAACAAATATTTCTGCTTGAAAAATCAGAAATTTCATATATACATTTATCTTTAGTGGAAGCAAAAACCTTGTTTGTTACAGGGAATAAACTCCGTGATGTTAGAGGCTTCCAAATGGAAGCATGGACATTCACTAGATCCAGTCAAAACCCTCTTCCAGTCAGATGGGATTTAATTACGTTGATTCTGACAGGGAATTAAAAGTCTTTGCTGGGAGCTCTTTTTCTGGTGTCAGGGCTGTATCACTGAAGCTAAACATGGTGCTTCCCTAGCCAGGATCAGTGCAAAATATTTTTGACAAAACTGTTGGGCTGAGATAATCTTGACATTGTTCATCCACCACAGTGCAGGGACCAGAGTCGGAGCTGAACCTGGCTGTTCCCAACGAGGTCTTACCATCAACACACCAAAATCAAGTAGAGTGCATGGAAAGTGATTAGTCCGTTCTAAACTAGTGGCAAATGTGGAGACAAGTACAGAAAATGCTCCTGCACACAAGAGGCCAGGCAGGGGCAGGAAGTTGTTGCTTGCCCAGACATGGCAGCAGTTCTGCCAGCAGCTCCACGAGCAACACAACAGCCACAGTGACACGCTCGGTAAAACACCCGGTTCCCAGGTCACCAAGGTTCTAATTGAGTGGTTTGTGGTTCTGTTACAAATCTGTGATTCTGGTGTCACAGGCTATGAGTGATTCTGCATCAACTGATTGCCTGCCCAGCCTTACCACCCAGGTCCATGGGGAACGGGGACTCTCAGCTTTTGGCTGTAGCATCAGGCAGAGGACACAGCCAGCACAGGACAGCACTTCGAACAAAGCTCTGCTTAGTGGTGAAGATTGTGACTCCACTTTAATCGCAGGTGAATGGTGTGACACCAAGGCATAACAATCCTGAATACAAGGCCATTACTGACATGAGAGGAGTGGGGAGAGTGTGAAAATTGCTTGGATGCAGCAGGAGAATGGTTAGTGAGTGTGTCTGCAGCCACACGGTCAACACCCAATAGACGTAACTATACAACATCCAACAACTTCCACTGCTGTGATAAAAGCTGCAGTGATAAACAGAATGTTGTCTTACAGACCTCACCTTCTAAAAATGAGGTGAGTGCTGGGTACTTCCTCTCTGTTACTCCTCATGTTGTCAATGAGAAAGCAGGTTACTGGATGTTACCTGACATTGGGCAACACTGCTTCTATACGCCATCCGTGGTCTGCCTGATATTTATCCAAAGACAAGGCACTGGGCTTCCCTCTCTCACGCTCCTGCCTGCTGAGGCTCACCAAGGAATGAATCACATTGTTTGAGTAAGGCCGTAGAGCAGATCTCAGCTGCCTCAGTCACACACAGCTTTAGCTCAGAGCTCCCCACCCAAACGCAGCATCACCGACCTCCGGTGACTCCGAGTGTCACTGCCAGCCCAGTCAAGCCTTTGCAAGTCTGGTGGTGTCCTGGAACACTGAAAGATTTGGGACAACCTCTGCTACAAAGAGGGGTCAGTACCATGAACACTCACCCACACCCACCTCGGGCGGCATGAAGCAGCATCCAAACACTGCATTTGACACCAGCTCATGGCAGGCAGAGGGAGCAGCAGTTCAACTGACAAGTGACACGCTATCCATGTAACATCCTCCTAACACAGATACAGCCAGCACCAGCCATGGTCGTGTGGCAGGGAAGGGAGAGATGTAGAATCAACCAATGGTATCATATTCCAGAGAAATGCTTGGGGCAGAGCAGTCGGCTGCCACTGCCGCTGCACATGACGAGACAGTGCTTCATCCCAGGGATGGGGGACACTGTCCGGGGGGGACAAGGAGCAGCATCACTTCCCCAAAACAACCATCACAGCAAGAGCAACTGTGGGACACTCAACAGGAATGCAGCCCCTGCCCATATGCCCAGGTGTATGCTGGGGGTAAGGGTCTGGATTTTAACAGCTCTGCTGGGAAGCTGCTTCCCACTCTGATGGAAATCTAGGTATTACTTAATTCAAAACAGAAAACAAACTGCACTGTGGGCTGTGAGCATGTTTGGGCTTCATTCAGAAGGGGAAAAAGTGAAAATACTAATTAACCCCAGTTGTTGGAAGAATGCCCTGCAGAAACATGATTCAGAATGGGTCACAAATCATAAAATAATAATAATAAAAAAAGCCACAATGCTCTGGGGACATTAAGCGATTACAGAGAGTTGTTATTTGGCTGATTTTCACACTTCATTAGCATGTGCATAATTTAACAAGTGAACATGCTGAGGGCTGGCAACACATAAGAGCCACTTTCTTGAAACACGAACTGTAAACTGGGACACCACAGTTAGGGAGCTTGTTTTAAATCATGATGGAAAAGCAACAGACATCAATTCTAGGACTTCAGCAGAAGAAATGGATGTTCACGGACCACAGACTAAGCAGAGAGGTGCCATGGGAAGGTAGCTACCCCTCTGGACGTGGCCCAGAGAGCCCAGCTTCACATGGCTGGGAACCACCCCAAAGCCATTTAACACAGAATTAGGTAAATCTGGATAAAAACAACACAGTGAATCTGTGACTTTCTACTGCTCCCACTTGTCTGGCACTCACCACAGAGAAGTGGGGACAGCACTGAAGCAGAGGGCAGACAGACTTTGGGAGTTACCATCAGAGCAGGCGACCTTCCAGCACACTCATTCCCCTTCCAGCAGGGAGAAACGAGGGCAGGAAACAAAGGCGATTTATCAGTACCAAGATGGCCACATCACATGGAAGGGGCAATGCCAGGACGAACCAGACTGCCCGGGGCCCCAGGCTGCTGCCAGTCCTCATTTGCGCCACGGTGGCTGGCAGCCCACAGGCATCCCACTCCAGTGGCTGTGACACTGGGGGACTGAAGGTTCTGCCATCAGCCATGGACAAGGACACGCCAGCCCAGGGCACATGTTGTCCATCACAGGGCTCCCACAGCACCCAATAAGGTTGGGCAGACACGGCAAGCACAGGCGTCCAGCACAAGGAGACCTGTGAGCTGAAGGCAAAGGGATGGTTCAGACGGGGGAGAGAAAAGACCTTTGCAAGAAAAAAGATATCTTGCTCCTTTTGTCCCACAGTATGTGGCAGCCACATCTCTACCCACTGTTCCAGACTGTAATTTCCCCGTATTTTAACACAGGTTCTGTTTATGAAACTGCAAGAGGATTTAGTACTTATGAATAATGCCATGAGGTCTGGGAGATGTTTCTTTATATGATTAACTGACCACAGGCCATTTGTTTTCAACAAAGAGGCTCAATGATCCATGCACACTGATTTATTCAGCCCCCGTCTAATGCAGTGCCTGACATCCTCCTGGTACCCATATCTGCACAATGATGGGAGGAATGCAGACCCCTGAGAGCCTGTGCCCAGTGCTCTGCATGACAGTCCATCAGTTGGGGCAGAACTGATGGGCAGGAACCCAAGATCATGGTGGGGGAACCCAACTGGCACACCAGGTTTCACAGTGAAGCAGGCCAGGGTTCTGCTTTCGGGTTCTCCCGAGCACTTGGCTCCCTGGGGCACTGCTGCACATTTCACCCACATTTCTGATCTCAGATACAGTACTTGCTGCAAAGATAATGGGTATTACAAAATAAACTGGGGTATCAGTAACAGCCCTGTCATATTGGACACCCTTGACACTGTTTGCTGATGAAATACTGCTGCACTGAAACAGTGCGTGAGAACTGGCAAATGGATTTCACTCTGAATAGAAGTGGAACTGACAAATGTACTGTTAATTGTCCAAGTTAAACAGCTGATGGCCAGTACCTGACATCCTCCAGGTACCACATATTTTCTTTCCATAAGCACTTGATTTTGATCAGTCTGTGTTCCAGGAAAGGATGCTGGAAAGGTTATCTTCCTTCTGAATTTGGCTCTTAATAATTGAACAAGAAATTATATGGCTACAGAAGAAGTTTGAGTTTCTCCATCCAATGAAATACAGCAACGCCTGGACGGCACTTAATGTTGTTTTGTTTTGCTGTACATAAATAATTAGGAGTGAGGATGTAGTACTTTGAAGTTGAACTTAGGCGTATGAGCAAAGCTACAGTGAGAGTAATAAATTATGCAAAACTATTTGTGCTTGGAATGTTAATGTTCCAAGATGATGCAAACAGGCACTTTTTGAACCTCTTCTAAAAACCCACGGAAGCCCTGGGACCAAACCATATGGTTTAAGTCAGTGGCTCATAGCAAGCTTAATGCTTCTGCCAGCCAGCAAGGATTTGGGCAATTAATTTATTAATGTGTTTATGTAAACAAAGAGAAAAAAGTTGGGGAAAGTCTCATCCATTTCTCTCTGCCAAACTTATTGAGCATCATCAGACTGAGAGAATGCAAATCTAAAAAACTTTAAAACCCAACAAAGCCCCAGCCAGCCCCAGCACCCTGACAAGCAGAACTGGTGATCCAATCAGACAAACAGGGCTGAGCAGAGTCGTGTCTTAGCAGAGTCATGAGGAACAGGTAAAACGGTCCCTTCCAACCTCAAAAATCTATGGAACCTCAAGCAGAAAGCTACCATATCACTTATAGTTTATTATTATAGATCCCTGACTCAGGACAAGGAATATCTAATTATCCTAATTGCTTCTGCTTTGGGAATGGGCCCTTTACACTTAGATAAAGGTGCCTATAAACAACAGTGTTTCTGCCTGCTCAGGCTGCGGGTCAGGTTTTATATGCTCTGAGAAGATTAACTTTATTCTTAGTGAAGAATTTAATTACAGGAAGCAATTAGCCAAGTGCTCCCAGTCAATACTGATGCGGTACGAGCTGTGTGGGAGTGGGCACCTTTGCTCCTGCACAGAAAGTCCAGGAACAGTGACATTATTGCAAAGCCATTTGGGTTTTACATGACACCAGCCAGACCTGGATTTCCACAGGCCAATTACAGCATGCTGACTTAAGCATCAGGGCTGGGAAGGGGGAACCCAATAAAAAGACAGCAGGAGACTGAAACTCCATTTTAAAGCGCACGAATACATCAGTTTATGGGCTTGTTTTCTAATTGCAACACTGCAAAAATCGATGGCTTTTGAAAAGTAAAAGAAACGCACACAGTAAACTGCTTGCAAACTCTGCTAGTCAGAAAACAGTGCCTGCTGATAAATGTATTGTTTTCTCTGTCTTTTGGAGGACAGGACAAAAGGATGCCTTGAATACTTCCCATCCCCTGTAACCCTTTCCACTACATGTTAGTAACTGCAGCTACTCACTAAGCAAGAAAAAACTCTAATTAAATATACCTAAAATAGCTTTCCAGCCTCCAAATAGCACTGCCAAGGACTAACAAAGGCTAAATCTGACAACGCAGCCAAGCTGCCTGTTAGCACGCTCACATGGGAGGCAGCCGGGCATGATGGTGGAAACACACTGCTGTGTACACTGAGCACCCAATGGGGCAGAACTTGCACAGGTGATATCATGGTGTATTTTTCTACTGCTGACTACCACTCACACCTCTTCCCAGGCCTGCATGTGTACTGAGAAGGTAATGCTGGACCCACTAGTCATAAGACCACCAGCCCAGCAGCTGCTGCCCTGAGCCTGACACACAGGTTTTCTGGGGGGTCGGTTTCATTTGAAGGCCTGAGACTGCATGTGCAGAGGAAAAAAGCCTTTTTCTGGCAAACCCTAGTCCTCTGATTTCATCACCTCATCAGTAACTTTGCACATTGTCAGAAACGGCACGGAAAGAAAGAGGTTTGGTGAGGCAGCAGCTCTCAGGAGATCAAGAAGAAAGTGCCTCCCAAGTCTGGAATTCAGCTGTATAGCAGTACCTCAAACCAGGGCACGGCTCCTCCCTCAAGCCAGGAAAATCATTCCCAGCCAAGGGAGTGAAAACCACGTATTCCTCAGTCTGGCTGCACCATCACTGTGGGACAACGCGTTGCAAAGTAGAGCTGGTGCTGCGGTGCCCCTGTCTGGAGAGGGGCACTGGCACTGGCCATGCTCACTGCTGTGGTCACTCCCCAAGGCCAAGCCACAGTCTATAAACACACTGAGGAAGTCGGACAAGATGCTTTGCCCATCCCCAGCAAATGCTGAGACAGGGCAAGACACCTGGCCTGATGCGGACAGACGCTTCCTGCAGATGGGAACATGAGCATCCCTGCAGAGATGCATCCCTCCAGAAAGAGCAAGGAGCAGTAAAATGAATCTAAAAACAGCCTCGCAGGTTCCTTTCTCAAGAGAAAGCAGAGCTTTCTTAGTTAAAGAAACAAAGCCTTTAAGAATAAGACTCCAAAGCCCCTCTGTTTCCCTGGGCTGCGTGGGTCCCTGGCAAGGGGAAACACACCAGACATGAGCACAATTTGGAGCAATTTCTGGCAGTTCTGTGCAGACTCTTTCCTCCTGCCTCTGAAAGAGGGCTCTGGCTCACCCTGCACCACTCTCCTGCTGCTCTCACATCAGCAGGCCCATGGCCGGACCCACCCACTTGCCCCATAGGAAGCTGGGAGCTGGGAAGGGGCAGGGGTGAGTGAAGGAAAAGGGCAAGAGTCATGACTCCTAGCCCAGCAAGAAGGTTCGCTACAAGCAGTGACAAGTGTGTGTGTGTGTGTGTGTGTGCAGCCAAGCACATGGATATGCACAGTAGCAAGCGCAGACACAACTAACTGCCCACAGCCATATGGGCTTTTCGATTCACAACTGCTCATCCCTTGGGAAAAGGGGTCCCCAAAATGCTTGTGAACATTCCTCTGCCCTTCTGCCTCCTTCCACAGGTAGAACACCCCATCAGAAAGGTGGAGATGGTTTCTGCCTGCCTGATAGAGAACCCTGGTCCAAAGAGGGCACCTTGCACTGTGGCTGGTTTTGGCTGTTCAAGGAGATGGTAGGATAGGTGGTAAGTCAAAGGCCTCAAAAGACAACATCCTTCTGCAACACAGACGTGTAGAACCACAGTCCTCCCATCCCAGTCCTGTAAACCACAAGGGACATAGGGACCACACAGCCAGAGATGTCAGGGATCTCACACCTGTATTTAACAGGCAAAGCACCATGGCTGTGTCCATAATCAGCTGGGGCAAGGGAACACGCAGGTTGGGATCTACAGGCCAGGACACTCCCAGGCAACATTCAGATGGAAACTGACAGCAGCATTTGGCCCCGAAAGCCTAACTTAGAGCAAGGCTAATTGTATTAAGGACCACACAGCGTATTGCTTTATTTGTAATGAGTTTTAGGCTTCAGAAGCTGAGAATCCCATCTGCAAGAACAGACTGTTGCAGGATTCATCTATTAATAGCCACTGGTACACACTTCCAGCTGAGGGACACAAGGAGGGAGGAGACAACCAGATGGAGATAATGCATTAGGGTGACACAAAGCCAAAAAAAGGATGATCCACTTCCCCACATCCTCACACACATCTCAGGCTTGCAGCAGGGAGCAAATGAAATGTCACATGTGATTAACTCATAAACATCCTAATTAGAAAGTTCTTACATTAGATCAAATGTCCAAATATGACAAGACTTCAGTGTCCTCCCCAGAGCCCCATGCAGATGAGGTAACATTGTAGACTTCAGCTCCAGCTTCAAAGCAAGATTCATGCCCAGCCTGGCACTCCACTAATGGGCAAGAATCAACAAATACATCTGTAAGATCCTGTTTATGAAGTGCTTTGAGACCTGCTAGTGAGTGTGCTGGATGAGAACCAAGAGCTACTATTCTCCCTTCAATGCTACACCCAGATCGAATTCTCAAGCATCTGACTCAGGCTGACCTCCAAACCAGCCTGTCAGTAGGAACTGTTGCCACTGATGGGCACTGCAATGGCGGGGAACTCTGACCATCTCAAGATCCACGGGAGACATGGATCTGGCTCCGCTGTCACCAGAAACAGCCCCAGCTACAAGATAATCTCCGCACAGCATCATCTTCACAATCTTGGGTGAACTCGACCACTTAGTGCCACAGGTACTGATTTCTGGCTTTGTTTTTATGCCCAATGCTTTTCTGCCTGATGACTTCCATTGCTGGAAAAAGCTGAATGCCCTGTCATAGCTGGAGATGCTCTGTCAGTAACACTCGCTCTGCACTTTGCAGGAGTCCTAATGAAAAATGTCACATCAAGTTGCCAAATGACAGTATGAAACAGGATCCTCACCCAAAGTGCTCTGCTGCAGGAGAGCTTGGACTGAGCTCTACAGGGGCAGAGGGGCTTCCATCAGATACCTCCAGGGTGCCAGCAGCATGACAGCCCATCAGCACTGGGTTTTCTCCATCGCCACAACACACTTGCTAGCTCCCCACAGCGACTGTGCCTCCAGCCCCTCTGCCCATCCCCCTGGGCTGCTTTCCACTCAACACAAAGAGCACAGCAGAATCACAGCTCACAGCTCAAGAGCACTGCTGAGCAAAGCCAGCAAAGCTCCTGAGACTCACAGGCATCACCAGGGGCAGGCAGAGCCCCATTGCTGCAGGACTCCAGCCATGACCTACAGATGGAAATCATGCTGGGTCTGGTGGCTGCATGAACCCCCAGACCAGAGCCCTCACCTAAGACCAGGGTGGAGAAACACCATCGCCAAAACTCAACAGTTTGTCACTGCTGAGAGAGGTGTGGGTCCGTGTTTGCTCTGATGCATTCAAACAGAGCAACTCTGTGGAAGGAAACCGCTGCAGAGACGCTTGCAAAGATTGTGATGGGACTCCAGCTTCTGCCAAGAAATCAGGCAAACAACCAGAGTACCCCTGGATCCCTGCATGACTCGTATCCTCCAGCTGAGAGTGTTACCCGAACAGATCTTCCCAAGCAGAGGCAATCACAAGCAGACATCTGGCACACCGCTCCTGCTAGCCAGAAATTTTCAATGGGGAACCAGTTACAAAGCAACACTGCTCATGCTGTTATTATAATTAAGAATCTGTCAGCCTGCTGAAACGAAGGCCAAGTTTATTTAGGGATTGTGAGGGAGGGCTCTCCAAAACAGCCTCTCTAATTCTTTCTCTTCCATTCCCCAGATCCGACGGAGATGCATGTTTCCATGGACAACTTGCCAGCTGAGGTTGGAGCAACCTCCACCTCTGCTGACATCTAACCTCCAGCAGCAGACTCCACCTCCTGCTCTGAAACAGCAAGTGCAAGGGTCCCCCTAACCAATATAGAGGTTTCTAGTGGAACTAGGAACAGCAGGCATGTGTCCCATCTGCAGGCTGGTATAGGTGGGTGAGCTGTCACTGGTGCTCCTCCTGCCTCAAGAGGCAGTGCCATGCACTCCACCTTTAGGACAGTACCTCAGGGATCTACAGAGCAGGACCCCATGGAAGCAAAGCTTGTTTTCTTGCAGGTAATTTCATGCTGGCTGAACAGCCTCACACTTGCACATCTGGACACTGCAGGTGTCCAGGCACCTTTCATAGGGCTCCAGTGCCCCTGTAAAGCCACGTATGAGATGGACACTCTTCCCAGTGGTAGGTTTGTGCAGGAGCTGCACCACAAACACACAAGAACAAACACTTGGTGTTGTGCACTGTGTGCCTGTGTGAGTTTGATGGGTAGGAGCCAGGTGTTAAACAAGCTACAGCCCCCCCCAACACTGGTCAGCATCTGGCACCACCAGTCTGAGCTCTGTGGTGAGACAGACTAAAGGGCTGGTGCCCCCTGTGCTCCCTGACCTCATCCACTTCTCGCTCGGTAAAATTGACTCAGCCTGCAAGGGGAGTGATCTGTCACCCCTGCTCACCAGCTGCAGCTGCTGCGAGGCTGGTGCTGCAATGGACAGTCAGGCACTGGCATGTGGTGTTTGGTCAATGCCTGCACTCCTCAGAGAAGCTGCTGTTCATCAGGGTCCAACCGCCTTGCCATTACTCACAGAGCCAACAAAGGGAATGCAAGGAAATGCCAGGTAACTCTCACTGAAGCTGCACTGTTCATTTCAGGGCTGCCTGGTGACACAGTAGCACACAGGCAGGGGCCCAAGCACTGCCCCCAACTTTGCCAAGGCAGCCAGGGGCAGCACCACCACTGTAACACAGCTGCAGCCAACCAGGGGACACCCAGAACACCCAGCACTGGGCACAGAACGGCAGTCTGGAGCTGGCTGGCCAGAACTGTGCACTGTTGTGGCACAGCGTTGCTCCATCCCTGACAGCAGTCAGGGTGTCAGGGCAGGGTGAGGGCAGGGCAGGACCCCAAGGGCACTGACTGTGGAGCCACACCAGCTCAGGTCACACATCAAATCACAACTGAGACATGTCTCTCTTGCTATCAGCTTGATATTAGCTGATGAGGACTCAGATATCAAGAATGAAAACACCAAGACGAAACTTAAAAAACCCACTGGTCTTCCAAAGTCTACGAAGCTTTGAAAGTGAGCACATTTAGGGAGCCCTGCTTGTGTGGCTGAGTTGGGCTGGGTTCACTGGAAGCCACAGCTGAACCAGAAGCCGTTTTGGGGTCTGGGGCTTCCCCCACTGTTGTATGCTCATTATCAGCATTTGGAGAGGTTCGACTTTGATACTCCTTGCACTAAAATGAGTTGCAGATCAAACCAGGCAGTCAACAGAATTTTTAAATTAAACTACAAAATTATTTAAAATCCCCTTTGAGGACGTTATCACAGGGTTAACACCCACTCTTGGCTTCAGATAATACAGCAGCAATAAATGGTAATGTGCTCTATGAAACATGATTTATTTTTGCTGAGCAGGCTTGGCATTATAAATCTCAGCACTCTTAACATTTAAAGTTGTTATTCCAGTGACAAAATAGACACAAGGGAGATAACAGTCTTTATCTCCATTAATGTTTTATTGTTGTTCAGAGAATATGGATATGGACTGATCCAAGCGTAGGAAAATCACAGCAATTTGTTTGCATATTGGGGAAGCTGAGATAATGGTTGTGTTTCATGACCGCACCAGGGAATCAGCTGAAATGCAGGACAGAGCAGATCAAAAGGAGGGATTAATCAGCTACTTTGGTTTCTAGTTTCTATTTTGGTTACTGTTCCATTCCCAGGACCTGCCCTAGCATAACATTAGAAGAGATGGTCCCTGCGCGTGGCCGAACAGCTGACTCGTGGCACCCGAGGAAGTGAGGAAACAAAAAGGCTGCGCAACAGTTCTGTGTCATGCAGACAAACAGCACTGCCACGGAGGCAGGACCCTTCTGGATATTCAGCTGCCTGGAAGCGACTCTCTGCTGTCCCCGAGCCCCACTGCCCGGGCCCCTGCAGCTTCCTGTCAACACAGAGCTCCTGACCTGTCTGGCATTTTAACTCCTTCCCAAGGTACACATCGCACCTCAGAGTACCACAACACCCTCTCTAAGCTGAACCTGAAACAGTGAGCTGGAGCTGCAGTGAGGGCTTTGCTGCTGGCGGCTTAAGCAGATAAAGGCTGAAAACCGAAACCCCACACAAACCACACAGCCACCTGCCCCATCCCAGGACCCCCTGTGCCAGAGAGAGTAACCCTTTCCCCTCAAGAAATCAGGCTCATAATGCATCAGGGAAAAACAAAAACCAGTGCTGGAACTGCCCTCAATGAAGACATTGACTCCAACAGCTCAATCACACCTTTACTGGGAGGACAGCAGGGAGGTGAGCTGGGGAGAGCATTCCTGACAGCATACAAACAACACACCAATGTCCACACATCTGGCTTCCAGTGCCCAAGCGGTGGGGCAGATGGCCACGGTGGTGTCTGACCCTTTCCCAGTGCGCTGGGGTCAGGCCCAGGCCAGTTCCGAGTTCACTGTGCCTCAACTGCCCCTCTCCAGGGCAGAGCAATCGCAAGCTGCCCAACTCATGGGGATTTTGGGAGGGCTGCGAAGAGCTCAGGCGCCACTGCCCAGGGCTGCCAGGTGCCCAAGAGTCACAGCAGCTCTACACAGGGATGCTGAGATGAGAAGTCTGTGGGTCTTTTGGTGTTTATCCACCAGCTCCAGGCAGACCGGCTGCGCAGCAGCTCCACCGACACTGGCTGCCAGACCCCTGGTAGGTGCGTGCACGTCAGTGCCTGGGCACTGCCCTCAGCGCCCAGACCCCCGGGGGTGCTCACACGGCACTGCCCGGACGCTCCCTGCGGTGCCCGAGCCCCATGCCAACCCTGTGTGCAGCTGGAGCTTTGTGCCTGCTCAGCACACTGGAGTGAGCGCTGCCAGCTCCTGGCCGCAGCCGCACAGTCGAGATGGGGAGGAGCGGGGAGGAAGCAGCCGCTATTTTTAAGCTGCCTGATCAGCATAGCATCATGCCAGGTCAACACGCCTCGGCTCCACTACGTGTGCCGGCTCAGCAGGCCTCACCTCTGCACCAGACAGCACACATCTCACAGCGGTTACGGCAGGCACCAACTCACACCAGCTGCATTTCCAGTGCCCCAGCAGGTGGGACTTACATTCTCAAAGGATTCTTTCCACAAGCATTTATTCCCCCAGCCAATCACTAACAAGCAAGTCTGGACTCGGTAATCTTGGGGGTCTTTTTCAACCTTAATGATTGTATGATTCTATGATTCTAAGCCTGCAGGCAGGGGTACACCTCTGGTCCAGCCTGCAGAGTTAGGGAATGCTGATGATTACCTAGTCTGCCACGGCATTAAGCCCTTCCACCTACTTCCAGGCATCAGATCTCAGCAGCTCTTTTGGGAGGAGGCGTGAGGGGTTTGGCAGAGCCCTGCCGACTCCTGTTCCCACAAGCAGCCACAGGGACAATCTGCTGGGTCACATAAGGAGCACATCCAGCCCAGTCTCCTGTCTCCAACAGACAACAGGTGATACACAAACAGGACAACCATGCAACGCTTCCACTAATATTCTCCTACCCTCTGCAATGTCTAGCTCAGGGGGCTCCTGAACCAGAGGTGGTCTCTCTGCATTTAGCAAATCTTGACCACTTCATCAAGTCCCTCAATTCCATTTTGAAACCTGAGTATGGGGCTGTGCTGGCTGGCACCCCAAGGATCACCCTGCAAGCACCACAGCACACCCCAGGGTCCTGGGCTTGAGGGAAAGACCAGTGCTGGGTTCTGACCTGCTGCAGCTGGTCCTCAGAACACGGGGACCCCACAGCAACAGGGACTGGGGTAACTCTGGGTTGTAAGGCCAAACCCCTCCACACTGCTGTTGGTGCCTGCTGGGAGTGACCCAGCTTTCCCCAGCACTGGAGAGGGAGCAGCTTGGTTCTTGCACAGAGCTGACGGGACAGAGACAGATGCAAGCCATCACCAGTGACCAGGCACCCTCCTTGTAGTCCATCTGCAGTGGGTCAGTCACATCATTACCTGCTCCCAGTCCTCTCAGTAATCTCTAGATTACAGAGTCCCTAGGCACATCTATTCTCTCATTAATCCGTAGATTAAAGTATCCCCAAATCGGCTTTGACGTAGAGCACTGCAAACAGCTGAGTTACGCTGTGCTTCTGCAGCGATCCCATATTAGGCAGGAGACATGTCTGTGGGTCCTTCCCACCTGGGGGGAGCCCAGGCTCAGGAAGAGGAAGGGACGTCTAAACACAGTACATGTGTATAAATAAAAAGCAGAAAGGATGGGATTGTGTTTCGTAACTAAAGTACGTATGTGATAAAACAACTTCATGGAGGTTCCCGAATTAATTAAATCTCAATCCAGATGATCTCCAAACAGCAACTTGCATCATTTGCGACAACAGAAATTCCCCACAGCTCTTGCTCTAACCTAGCAGTGGGAAATGCTTCACTTGGTGCTTTCCTGGACACTACATGCAGATTTTTTAAAAAGCAACCACCGTACCACAGAGAGCTCGAGGCAAACTTCGCAGGCATCAGGGCAGAGAGGCACTGGCATCAGGGCCCCTTCCTGCAGCATGACAGCAAGCAGGGATACAGGCAGGATGGGAATGACAGAGAAGCTGACAGAGGGTTACAGAGGGAGTAACAAGATTAAAGCAGGAAAAGGAAATAAAGGCTTAGTGATAGATTTCTCAGCAGCAAAACCTATTCAGTTTGGGAAACACTCCCCCAGGAGATTAAAGATTTGCAGAGGCATTAGCCAGAGCCAGAGAAAGGGTGCGGGGAGCAGCCATGCAGTGGCCCAGGAGTGGCTGCAAGGTGTCATGACTGTCCTGCCCAGCAGGAGGGCACGGCACATCCCCAAGGCCATGCA
>NW_024582090.1:317590-335369 GCF_017639235.1 Corvus kubaryi | reverse complement strand
ACACAGGCTGGGTAGGGCTCAGGGCAGGGCTCATGGAAAGGGTCACTCATGTCATTCCTCTCTTGTTTGGAGGTATTTACCCAACTGTCAGCCACTGCAAGTACTCGGAGACATGCCAGGTGAACAGCACCGCTGCACAAAACTGGTGACACCCACAGCCTGAAGCCTAAAGGAGACAGGCATTTTGGGTTCAGCTGCTGAAATGGGCCAGCTTGGGGCAGGGGGCATGACGGACCCTTGAGGACACTTCTCCAGCAAGCACATCTAGAATTGGAAGCTGCTCCAATCGTTGTTTGTATTCAAATGTCTCAATTTGTCCTACTTTTGGCTGGGCACTCAGCAGAATTGCCAATGAAGATAGATTTATGCAAAACAAGAATAAACCAAGGATATTTTCTGGACATTTTTCATGTGAGATCTGCCGTTCTGCAGCAGTGCTCTGCGATCTGAGCTGGCATTGCCCTGGAACCTGCTCACCCTGTGCCTGGCAAACCTTATGACACGGCTGGGGATGTGGGCTGCACCTCAGCACCTCCCTGGCAACCCGAGTCGAATTAGCACAAGGGCCCCATTTCTTCTCAGCAATACTCTGATCTGCACAAGAACAAGGCATTCAAATGTGCACTTGTGAAACACCATCCTCACCCCACATTTGCATGAAAATACCAGACCTATTTAAGTGACAACAGCACTTCACTAAAGCAAATTACATAACCCGACTATTTCCCTCAGCTGACACACCAGAGACACCTTCATTTCCAAAGCAAGTCTGCACTTTCTGCACAACATTTGGATTTTCTTCTTTTTTAACCAGATACCACGGTGTTTTAGGCATATGCTGCTTTCACATGTAGAAAAAATAAAATTGAATTATCTAAATTTTTTATCTTAGCAGAATCTACCATTTCAAAGTGCACTCAGCCTCCCTCTAGCAGAACCACTGCATAGAGAGTCAGGATTCCTATACAGCACGAAGTGAAGAAAAACTCCCAGATGATACACAGCCATTAAATCCCCTCTGGTACCTCCCCCTGCCCTGACATTGCAGCAGGGATCTCACCAGCTGATTCGGTCATCTACTGCACAAATGCCTCTGACTGTTTCATTTCTATAGAGAGGATTGCTATGGTTCACTAGTACGACACACAAGGTTCTTCTGAAAATGCCAGCATACAGCCACAGATTACAGACAGACTGGATCTTATCACTGAAAATCCCCAGCCTTCCCAGTGTCATGGGCAGAAATCACTGCGGGCTCATCTCAACCCTCCACCCTTCCCAGCCAGGAAACCTGAGTTCTTAGTAGGTCACAACAAGGTAGCTATAGCCCCATTTTTAATTTGCTGGCTGTTGCAGCTGCCTTTTAGGATGCAGCAACAGCAAATTCATCCTTCTGAGAGCACAGCACATGGTGATGCGAGCCAGACAACTGGGAAGTATGGGAGCTCAGCCCCATCCTGGCCACAGCACCCTCCTGGAAGCACTGGCTCGCACCACCCCTCTCAGCAGAAATGTCCCGTCAGTGTGGTGTGGCCTCCACAGGTCCATCACTCAGCCCCACGGCAGGTCTGCCCACTCCCCAGCCCCACAGTGCACCCATCACCTGGCCCCACAGCAAGTCCTCCTGGACCCCGGGCCCACAGTGTGAAACACGCAAGGAGAGCAGCAGAGCCGGGGATGCCCCAGGACAACACCTCCCCAGCATCTGGGGGCTGTCACACTGAGCACTTGCACTCCAGCTACACACAAGCAACATGAACAACCATTTTCTGTGGCTCACCAGGTATCCAAAGCTTTCTATTACTATATCAAGCCCAAGATTTCCCACTAGATAAACCCTCCTTCAGCCATGTGACAAAATTCCCGAAGCCTGGCTTCCTTTAAGTCTCATGAGGATGACACAGTAAGAGAAAGCCTCTTTGGCTACTAATTAAGCTATGAATAAGCCTGCTCAGACTCTGGTATGAAATCTGGTTTTTGAAGCCTCATTGAAGGTGTCAGTGCTACCAGAAGGGGTGGGGGGGTTTGGTTTTGCTTTACATCAGCTGCAGTTTCCTCCTGAAGCAAGAGACCAAAGGGCGGTTGTGACAGAGCTGATGCGAAGTTGACAGCTACCAGGGAGGACAGCAGAGGCAACAGCAGCTCCATCCCCATCCCTGCTTCAACCCTCGCTGGTGGAGCTGTCTTTGTGGTGGCTGCAGCATCATGTGCAGGCTGAGCTCATGTTCTAACGCCTGAACCGAACATGGCCACACCATCTTCTCCGCTCTTGAGCCGTTACGGGAAATCACTTTCAAATGCACCATGAGCCTCACCAGGGCTGTGACATTATCCATGTCCAACAGCCTCGGTATCTCCTTGCATCTGCAACACACCAGTCAGGATTCATACACCTTCCTGAAGCGCTTTGTAGTGAAAATAGCCCTGAGACAACTGTTCCATTGACGAGACCTGCACCAGCGTTTGCCGTATTCCCGCACCTCACAGCGCGGCTTCAGCCACCTGCAGCACCGCGAACGCCCTGTGGCTCCGGCGAGCTCCGCATCCCTCCGGCCCCGCGGGCTCCGCTCCAGTGGGGAAGGGCTTGCGGAGGGGTCGGGACTCCCCTTTCTCCCGGAACCGGAGGAGCGAAGGCGCAGGGGCTCCCGGAGGGGCCCGGCGGGGCGGGGGGCTCCGCAACAGGGCGGGAACGCGAGGCTCCGGCCGCCCCGGGGCGGGAGATGGGGGCGGCTGCGTCCCGAGCGCTGCTGCGGGCGGCTCCCGGTGCCCCGACTTAGCCGCCCCCAACCCGCCGAGGGACCAGCCCGGCCCGGGGGAACCCACCCAGCGACACCCGGCGCTGCTGAGTCACCGGAGCGGCTTCGCCGCGCCCGCACCGACCCCCCGGGGCCGCCGCCGTGGGGCTGACCAGCCCGGCCAGGGACAGCGGTGCCGGTCCCGGGACAGCCGCGGCCCCGGGGCGCGGAGAGCTGCGGGGGAGGGCGCGGAGCGATGCGCGGCGATGCGGGCGGGGGCCGGGGCCGCTGCTGGGCGGCCTCACCTGCTGCGGGCGGGCCGGGAGCTGCGGGCCGGGCTCACCTTCCGTGGCATAGCTGTGGTCTCGCAGGAAACTGCTGCTGATCTTACGGGTCTCAGCGTCCTCCTCCATTGACGGCGGGCAGGCGGGCGCGGGGCGTCAGCAGCCGCAGCCGCGGATCCATCATCCCCCCCCGCGCCCTGCTCCGCGGCGGCGGCCGCCAAATGCGGCGGGGGGGGGCGCAGGGGCGGCGGTGCCCGGTGGCTCCTCCCATACGGCACCGACCGGCACCGCGCGGGCGGGCGGAGCGCGGCGCAGCCCCAGCCCCAGCCCCGAAGACGCTCCTGCTCGGAGACGCACCTGCTCCAGGGACACTCCTGCCCCGGGACGCTCCTGCCCGGGCATGCTGTTTTACCTGGTGACGCACCTGCCCCGGGGACACTCCTGCCCGGGGATTGCTCCTTCCTGCCCGGGGCGCCACTGCCCTTGGTGGACGCCCCTGTCCCTGGGGAAGCTCCTACAGCCTTCAGGCAGACGGACTGCTGCTCCCTGACCTGCCTGCCCCAAAAACAAGATCCCAGCCGAGGGCTGACATCAGACCCTTTTTTGGCAGAGCCACAATATATGAACGCTGGGTGTCCCGGGACAGGGGATGCAGTAAAGGGCCATGAAGGTGACCATGCCAGCAGTGCTACGGAGGTGTGTGCCCACGGGCAGTTGGCCCAGGCTCACCCTGTCTTGACTTTGGAAGGGGGTAGGAATGCTCAGTGACTTATGACCATAAAGGTCGATGTGGATGGGGGATTGGTGGCATCCAGAGAAGAGAATGAACACAAGGGCTATGGGGGAAGGGAGGGCTTTCCTGTTCAGGGCACATCTCTGATAGGACAGGCTGTATTTTGGACTCATCATCTGGTGCACACCAAAGGGAAACAATTGCCCACTGGAAGGGTTTTGTGTCTTGGCAGAGTCCAGGAAGAAGCCTTGGCACTGGCTGAGCCACTGGCAGACACAGGGAGGAAACTCACATGAGGCAAGTTCCCTCAACTCCAGCACCTGAAGTTGGAAGTAAAACCCAACCACAGTGTCAGGGCACATGACATCCCCAGCCAGGCAGCAGTGTGCACACTGGGCAGCAGTGAGAGGACAGGCACTACTCCCCACTCTCACTCCTGACCTGCAGTGTCCCCTCTGACCCCCACTCTCCACTACTCAGACAGCTGCTGAAGGGAAACAGGTGCATGGACACAGGCTGGGGTTTGACCTGGGCCTGCACCCCACAGCACCCCACTGCTCCATATTGCTGTCAAGACCCATCTTAGCACTGCCTTGGTTCACTCTGGACAAGAGTATCATGGGTGCTGGGCACTAGCTGGGGTCAGGCGGGGAACTGGCACGCGCGGGCACAGGCCCTGCAGCACCTTTACACTGTGTGCCCACCCACCCAGCACCCCTCGAGACCCCCACACCATGGGACTGGGGTCAGCTGGAGGAACTGCAGAGCTCGGCGTGCCATGGCACAGGAGCTGCTTGACAGTCCAGGGCCACATCAGCAGGGAGTGTAATTGTTACTGGAACAGGAGGATGCAAAGGGAATGGACAAAGATGGTGGATAACATTGTAAATACAGTGGTGCACTGCAGCTTGATTTCCTCTCCCAACTGTAGTGTCATAATTAAAATCTCATTAGGAAGGTGCAAGATCTTACAGCCTGAATTATTATTATTATTATTATTATCTGCTATTATTATTATTATTATTATTATTATTATTATTATTATCTGCTGAGATTCATTGTCTGCTTGGGGGCTGCTTATTCTAGGGGAAGCACGGGAGAGAGCACCTCTAAGCAAGAAGGCTCAAGGACTCCAGTACGTCCAGTATGTGCATCTTTTGGACAGCATGTTCCACACCTCTGCTGCACAACCACACCAGCACACCCACCACACCACCACACGCCTTTTGGAGGAGTGTGCGGATACTCTCAGATGAGGGGCAAGAGAGAGGGAAAGCTTGTTCTACCCATTGTGACCTTATGAGGAAAGGTGAATTCCCAGGCCCACAGCTTCCTGCCTCCCCAGGATGTTTTCTGACATGCTGTCACATAGAGGCTGATAAAAGACATTGTAAAACTGCACCTTGGAGAACTCCAGCGCTTACTCCTATGCATATATAACTTCAGGATTTGTCAATCACATCACATCACAGGCCACTCATTAATACAGGGATTACTGATATGACAAGCCAGAAGCATTCATCAGACAGGCATAAGCTGGTAGTCTCCATGCCCAAGCCTTCACTGAATTATCCTGGAATGTGAGTTACATGCTATATTCACCAGGCACATATTTAAGTCAAGAAAACACACTGTATTTGAGGCTGAGGTTGCTCTTAGCTGCAGTGGGTGAGAGTTGCACGTTAGTCTGAATTCACTCCCTGTGAAAAGGCACAGGACCTGGCCATGGCTTAGTGGCACAGTGCAGAGATATGCTGACCAAAGCTCTCTTGCATGCCAAAGAGAGCCACAGCACTAACATCATGCTTTAGAAATAATTTTTGTGTTGCTGGCAGGTCCTCATGCATGCAACAGCACAGGAGACCAGACGCCAACACACCACAGGACTTGGAACTGCTGCTGGCTCTGGGCAACTCAGCTGACACCTCTGTCTGTGGTCTCCTGTCTCCCGAGGGAAGGATGTGGACCTCCCACAGGAAAAGAGAGATGGAAAAGAAAGATTAAAACCTCACCACAACACTATCCCCCGGAACTGGGTTCCCTCTGTCTACAAGCTACATTCACCTGCAGGTGTCCTGTAAGAGGCAAGAGCAGCTTCAGACAAGAAAAATAAAGACAGATTTTGAATAAGCAGTTGTTACCATATTGCCTCCTTCCATCAGACCCCAGATGCCAAACCCCAGGCCAAAGGCAATGCCCAGCTGAATAATGAGCCCCTGCAATGCCCATGAATATCATGAACACAACCAGTGACTTCCTTCCCTTCCTTTTCAGTATACACCATCGTCGGTGCATTTTCATTCTAACAAGTGCCAAGTCCCTTCTCCTTTTTTAAGTAGCAAAAATTATTCCCCCATTGTGCATGAATTATACTTACACATTTGTAAGTCCTGCAAAGTTTTTCAACACACTGTATCATTTAAACACATCCAGAAGCCACCTGTTTGTTATGCAACATGCATAGGAGCTGCATCATGAAATCCATTTATTCTCAGCTTTTTAAAATCCAGGAGCAAGCCTTTACAATAACTAAAAGCATTAGCTGTCCTAAGCAGGAATCCATTTGCAGATTAAATTTGCCAAAGGTCAGCTTGTAGCTGTCACTGTTTCCCAAACCCCCAGGTGTCCGCCATGATCTGTACTTTGACATCTCCTGAAGAGCCAGGACACTTTCCACTCCAATGATTTTTGCTTCAATTAGAGAGGCTGAAGAGTTCCATGCTCAGGTTTCTGTGGGATCTAAACAGTGTGTGAAGAATAATTGAATCAAACTTCCAATTTTATGTTCAATACAGAACTTCCTTCACAGCACTTACTTTAGCCTCCCATCCATGAGCAGTAAATCTATTTTCCTAATTACTGTTTTGGGTTAGAACAATACCCATATCTTTTAACCATTAAGCACAGATAACAAAATTTCTTTTAAACTTGTAAGAATTATTTCTGTTGGTTGACTGATCGTTAGCTCAGTGCCCTCAGTGGGCACCAGCTCACTGGACGGTGCCGGAGGTCAGCTTGTGTGCAGGAGCACTGGTGACAGCACATGCCCATGGCACAGGGGACAGGACTGGCAGTGAAAGCCCCAGGGTCCTGTGCTCTGCCTGCCACAGGTCTGTGAGCAGCACAACAACCTGCAGCTGCGGGCAGACACTGCTGCCCCGCTCTTTGTCCCTTCCTGTGGGTGGAACATCCCCCTGTTCCAGGGTGGGACAGGGAACTGCTCCCTGGAAGCAGGACATACTCTCACTCTGCAGCATCTCAGCTTCGTAGACTTATCAAACTATGGACCAACACAGGTGGTGGCCACCTCCACCTGCCCTAACCAAGTCTGAGATGCTTTACCTGAAAGCCCATCTCTGCTAAGGAAGGGAAACCAGGGCTTTCATGACACCCCTCAACATCTCATATCAGAGCCAGAACCTGGTCTTTGATCTGGATGAAGGTCATGGCACACAATTAGTACTCTGAGAAGGAGAGCACTTAATTTCTCCAATCATGTCCAGTTCCCAATGTGCTCCAAGTCCTTCAGCTCACAGATTTCAGTAGAGACAGCACTTTAGCTTCACAAATCTGAAGAGCTAATTATGCAGCAAAAATGGGGTAATTATACTCCTATTCTCAACATATAATTGGTGACAGCCACCTGGGCTGGTGGCTGGCTGGCCCATATTTAAGGGACAACCCCAAAGGGAAAAGGCTGTCTCAGGGCAGAGGCCCCCGTGCTGCATACCCTGCAGGAACCCAGAGCTTCTCACCATCTCCAGTGCTGAACATATCCACTGCCATAGGCACAGGTTCCCTGGGATGGCCAGAGACAGAGACATCAGGTCAGGGATCCAGTTCTCCAGAGGACCACAGACAACTGAGTCCTCCACAGCCAGTTCATAAATATTGTGCCAGCAGTAGAGCTGAGCACCCAGAGAGACTGATGCTCATCTCTTCCAGCCTAGGAAGCCTGGGCAAGGCTCAGGAAGGGCACCAGCTTGCACCAGCCAACAAAGACCATTCCCATCCAGCCATGAAGGGACATGCAGAGAGGGTGAACCCTCTCTGGATGAACACCCTCATGGTCAATGCCTCGTGCAGGACCATCCCCTGTACCTGCAGACAGTGTGCTGGGCTGCTGTGTGGTCCCCAGGGAATGTTTACACCCCCCACCACATGTTAATATCCTCACTGTGATTTCACTGCACTAAGTCAATTTGTTTTTCATGTTTTCTCCTATAAGTCATGTAAGCAAGCTGGGGAAGCCATAACCCATACCCGTGATGAAGTCCCAATCATATGAACCTTAATTAGCATGATTTGAAGAAGGCCAATAATTTACCAGATTAACCAAGATCAAGAAAATTGGGAATCTAGGTTGAATGCAGAGGACAAGCTGCAGCCCTCTTCTTCCCAAATGATGGAGAACAAGAGTCAGGACCTCGGGGCAGAAAAGGGAAGAATCAGTTCATTGAATGCAAAGTAGGTGAAGACTTCTGCCTCCCAAAGGTCAAATGATAAATTGATCTACTTGGCCTTGACCCCTGCTGCGCCGTTACAGGTGCTGGTACAAGCTGTACATGATTAACAACACGCCAGTAACGAGTACTGCCACACACCCAGCCTGGCTCAGGGAACAGCTGTTCCCCAAGGGCTTTCTCTCCTGCCTTCCATTAGACCAACCAGCTTCTGCTGCATTTTAGCAGCCCTTTCTTCAGATGCAGTCTTTCCCTACTAAGCATTTTATGCCAGGCTTTAGAAAAGCCCAGGCATCTTCCCGTTCATCAGGTCTCTCCTATAATGCAACAACCACACAGCAACAATATAATGCAACTGTGCAGCAGCAACACAAACATGGTGCTTCCTGGAAAAACTTGCTATGAGTTATTTCTTATTCTACTCTACAGACCATCCTGGCATAGTGTACTTATTTCCTCTATATTATTAGTAAATTATACTATTGCTAAATACACTGCAGAACACATACAATACCCCAAGAACGGAATGAGGCACAGAATATTTCAGGAGGGTCTGAGACATCAATGTCTTTTAAAGGATACAGTGTGAACAGTTTGTCACATGTTCCTCACATCAGAGATATAATTAGCTTAAATACTTACACAGTAAATAGGATTTGCCACTTCTGAAGATTAAGGCCACATGCTATAGCATTGGAGCATCTGAACTAGTGTAGCACAGTCGATGCTTGTAGCACAGTCGATGCTAAGGAATAAGTTTTTACTTGAAAACAGCTACTCTGAGCCATGCTGCAGGTGAGGCCTGTCTATGTTGGTGTTTTGTCTGCTCCTCTGGGTTTGGGTTTTACCTGGAGTAACAAACTCTACTACAGGTGACAGTGGAAGGCCAAAACTGACAGGCATTGATTGGGTATCTGGGAGTGAAACACATTGCAGGGCATGAGTGCAGGTGTCCTGGGGAGCACTGGACACAGAACACACAGCCCAGGTACAGGCACCATGTCACATACACGGGCTCGTTGACCTAAAGGGCTCACAGGCTGCTGCAGCATAATGTGATAGGGGGTTAAAGAGGATACAAGAGGACACTGGAACATTGTTCATGAGAGAACCATGAGAGCACGTCTCAGGCTGAATTACTAAATCTAGTAAGCACAGAATGCAAAAATAAGGACAGTATTTTGTTTCTTGGATTTTTCTGTTGATTTATTTTTGGTTGGGGAAGAAAATCACTGTGTTAATTTGACTATTTCATATGAAAATACAGCTCTCAAAATGTTTTTAATTAGGTTAGGTCACCCTATGGGAGGGAACATGTGAACTCACACGTGCATTTGAGTGGAACAGATACAACTGCTTGCCATCAGCTGGCTGCACACCTCAGCCCCTGCTCACAACCTGCAGCCTGCACAGGCCAGGCCCTCCACACAGGCATCAGGGCTGGGCAGGGGTGAGTGGGACCTGCCTTCTCCACGCTGTGGCCCCTTTGTCGCTCCACTGCTTTAAAAATGTCAGTCACCAGGACAAAGGCGAAAACCAATTCCACAGAGCAAAGCTGGCAATCACACACAGAGTAATAAAAAAAAAAAACAAACCAAACAAAAAAACCCCGTAACCTTTAAAACTACTAAACAGTCAACAATTTGCAGACTGTCAACCCATCAGATGACGGTCAGAAGAACCAACAAAAGAGAAACAGGGATCAGTCTGAGTCCTGAAAAAGTGAACTTTGTCATGTATTTACACTGGACACTCAGATGCTTCCCCACATATCCTGGGATATTATGTGCGAGAATGACAATTTAGCATTTATTCGGTTAAATTAGCAATTAATATGCAAAATTTCATACGGCCTCAAAGGTGGATTTTATTTGAAAGAATGTCCACCAATGAAACACCAACACATCCAGGTCACTGTGAATTGTATTTCCTAAACTGCAATTACTTCACAGCCTTCAGTTAATTGAATGTCCCACATCAAAAAGTAATGAAATCATGGTATAAATTAAAATAGGGCTGCCCATGTCTTGCAACACAAACATAGTAAATTTCAGAGCACTGGGAACCTGAGGCTGGGATTACTACCTTATAAAAATCATTCTGCTTGTCCTCAGATGTCACCCAGCAGCAGCAGAGTGAAGCACACACAGATGTAGCCTGGCCAGCCTTGCAGAATGGGAAACACAAAGGCTAATCAGTCAGAGTTAACTCCCCAAAGAAAAGGAAACTTTGTGTCTGGCAGAGCAGCACTCCTAACCTGCACACGGATTAGCTGAAGTTCCACAACTGTCAGAAGGACAGATGGTGACCCAAAATCACCCTGGTGGGAAGTGCAAAATGGGGTACAGCAAAATACAGCTGCTGCTGCTGCAATGCTAAGAGCTAGGGAACCAAGAGAGCCTGTCAGGACCGATCAACTCGCCAACTGTTTCCACATTAACAGGAATTTGTCAGTTTTTAGTGGTACTTCACAAAGCAACAGCCAACATGAGTGAAGGGCCTGCCTGCCCCAATAACCAAGCCTACCCCGTGGTGCCCTGGCAGACGGCAACGCTCCGTAGCAAACCACGTCTGGAAGCCAGCAAAGCACTGGAGAGCCAGCCTGGCTCATGCATGCTTTGGTTAACTCAGAACGTATTCTAAGCATGAAACTATTCTGGTATTTGCCGG
Source organism: Corvus kubaryi (assembly GCF_017639235.1). Lineage (NCBI taxonomy): Eukaryota > Metazoa > Chordata > Aves > Passeriformes > Corvidae > Corvus > Corvus kubaryi. The sequence continues at coordinate 324,484 of NW_024582090.1, read as the reverse complement.
GGAAAATAACAAGCATGCTCTGATTCAGTCTGGTATCTATGGGCCCAGGTGCCACGAGCATGGCAGCACTGCCATGAGCGACCGCAGCCGCGGCCCTGAGGGTGCCCGGGAGCCTCCCGCCAGACCTGGCCAGGCCTGGGAGCACTGGTGGGCTGCAGCCCGGGCTGGGGGCTGGCAGGGTGAGCCTGCACTGCTCTCCACTCACGCCCACTCTTGCCATTATGATATGATACATTATACCAGATCGTCCCACAAAACAAAGCCCCCAAGAAGGGAACGTTCCAGCTTAAATTGAGTTTGTGTTCGAAGTTCATAAGCATTGACAGAGGGTCAGGGAGTGTTACACTGATCCTGTTCAACATTTCTTATGTGCACATGGCCCTAAATCCACCCAGTTACACTACTCCTCCGTGACTCAGAGCCACAAACAGGGAATGGCCAACGACAGCAACTGGAGCAGCTCCAGCCCTTCGGCTCCGGCTCTGCCCTGCCCTGCCCTGCCCTCCACCTCACCCCAGGTCAGTCATTCGTTCTCTGTGAACACCTGAAATTCAGCATTCCAGTGTGACCCATCATTCCCGGGGCTGTGCCTCCTCCCCCGTGGGTCCTCCAGGTGCCTCCAGCAAAAAACTGCAGCTTGGGAAAGGTGGCACTGGGGCTGGCCAGGGTCCCCAACCCTGGGAGGGCCCTGGGACCTGCTGGCCCCCTCCCAGGTAGCAAAGGGGCTGCTTCATCACAAAACAAAACTATACCTCCTTTTTGAAGTCCCAGTGAGAGAGACAAGTGAGGCTTTGGGGAGCCCTGCCTGGCACTGCCAGCTTCCCACCGCTTTCCAGGAGAACTGACCTCCTTTCTCCAGGATCCTCTTCAGTCATGGAACTGGGAGAGTTCCCAGGAACAGCCGTGGTCACAGTGAGAGAAGATTTCTCTTCTGTGTAGTGTGCAGTCTTCATACTTGTTTACAGTGATTCCCACTTCTGGAGATCTCCAACAGGAAGGATGGGATGATAGTATCATACAAGGATAGAAATGGGCTGGAAGAATGCTGCACTGTCAGGATAAATATAGAGGATGGCCTAGGACATTGGCCAGATCTGGTCTTTGCTTACACTAAAAGGAGACCAACCTTTAACAAGACATAAACCCAACAGTGCTACCAAAGAATCTTCAGAAGTACAGCTGAGGGGAGGGGAAAAAGGAAAACAAGAGACACCATGGGGAGCCTTAAAAGTTTGCCTGACTTCTCAGAATGCCAATGCTGTAAAACTAATATTTGTATGTCGCTAATATTTACATATAATCTCCCTCGTGTCATTTGGAAAAATAAACCTGGAAAACTGTTAATTAATAAAAGATAGCACGTCTTATTAATGTTCATATAGTAATTACGAAAATCACATATCCATCTGTTAAGCAGTCAGCAAACAAGACAAACGACTGTGTTATGTTAAACAGATTATAAAATGCCTGGGGAAGGAAATCTAATAGCCCCAACCCAGCCATGAATCAAGCAGCAGCACATGGGCTCCAGCACACACGAACACACACACATGCCTTTCCCAAGGCCTTTTTCTGAATTACATATAACAACATCAGCAATGAGGTCAGTATGACACTAGGCATAGAAGTCTACATTGAAATGTGATGATGTGATCATTAAGATTTTATTGTCCTTTAAAAAAAAATTACTTCCTAAAACAGACAACTACTCCCCTGAAGGTGAGAGCAGAACAATATACAAAGTAACATTAAATCAAATTGCCCCTGTAAACATGGGAATACAGCTACTTTAATCCAATTGAATAAACAAAACTGATTTAATTCCTGTTACGTTTGTGAGTGATTTCTGAACAAGGGAGAAACATCTGCGCAGGGAGAGTAATTAATTCGTTAGCATGAACACTGTCAATCCATCCGTGTGTTCTCTGGACACTCAGCGCAGTCCATGGAATGCTGCACACCCCTCCTTCACACCGTATATATACAACTACTGGGTGCCAGCTTGTAGCAGTCTTACCATGACTGCTCACATAGAACAAGTACTTGTGCTCATTAAAAAGAGGCATTTGAACAGTGTATTTCGCATGAGGTCACACATATTAGCAACTCCCTCTGCCACTCGGCAGCAATGCACATGGTACTGCCACAAAAGGACATCCTGGACAGAAGCCTGAGCACCCCGCTCCCCCACAGGAACCGCAGGCATTCGCTCTCGCAGCTCTTGTTCCCCAGCTTGTCCCAAGCACTTCCCACACTTAGCTCAATCAGCCCTTCCACTCCAGTCTGCCATAACCTACGAGAAAGACTCAGTTTTCATCCTGCTGACTGCAGTCTATTTTAGACCTATCCACCACCATCATACAAATCTTTTGCCAATGTGCTATGACAAAGAGGCTCCACTGCTTCATTTTCCTGAGGCCCAAATTTATGGGAAAAGAGTGTCAAAGGTGTAACAGCAAGGTTCCCCATACTCCTGCCCTCCAAAAATGGGTGTCAGAAAAATATGGGGATGACAGTCCATCAAACACATTCTCCATGGCCTTCGCAGACTCACACGTGAAAATTCATCAGTGTGAATTTTATGGCTTTTCAGTTTCGACAACACGCAGAGTGACATCAAGCACAACAAACCTGCAATATCTTTCCTCTCAAGGACAACTACCCTCGAGAAATTACAAAGCTGGCACAAAAAAGAGAAGAAGATTATTTCAGGGCAGCCCAAGCAGCAGGGGACTGTAATTCTGCAGGCAATGCCTTTGCTGTCCAGCTGCGCATGCGCTCACAGTCAGGACACAGAACCCTCAGAAGAAGATGGGGAAGGCACAGGACGCCCATGGGGGCACACAACAGCCCTGGGCAGCACCTGCTCGCCCCACACAGGCCAAGCTCTGCTTCTTGCTCTGCACCAGGTGTCCTTGGGCCTGAACCCGCTCATGCACCAGGAATTCTCACTGCCATCCTTCATCTCCTGAAAATGAGCACCTCTCAGCAACTCTTGACTTTCTCCTCCCACAGGCTGCAGGGCTCCAGATCCTCAGGATGGGAGCCCTCCTGGAGTCCCCATAGGGCCCCATCCTGGGGACACAGGCTCCCCACCATGGGGAGCAATGGCCCATGGCGGTGCTCATGCCTGTGGGGCCACCACAGACAAGAACCACAGGAGGAGCACAACTGCCTCTTGTTTCCCAAGCACTTTTGCCCCTTGCTCTTAGGCTGCTCCTGATTTTAATCAGTCGTATTATTTATTTTCTTCTTCCTTAGTCTGTCATTTAAGACTTCAGATTAACAGTGGGGATGGAGAGAAGCCTAAGCCAGTATTAGCTGAAACAGGCAAGTCAATTAGCCTCCTTCAATGGAACAACATCTGACTATATGGCAGGGGGTCAAAAAATGCCCCTTCATGGCTTTTCTTTGTGGGTTAGTGTGGTGGGTTTGTTGCCATCTGCTTGTGAGTTGATTACTCTTTGATTTCAGCTGAGGAACATCAAATTTAAAGACAGAATCAAGGCAAAGATAAAAGGGAAGCCTTCTCATCAGCTCCTGCTTTTGAACACTTTGGTTTTGTTGTGAAATTTCCACTTCAGGAGGGTTACTGAGAAACCAAATTAAAGACAAGTAACACCTGCATGCAGGCTTGTATTGGCAGGGTGTGGACACATGTATCTGCCTTTTTGTATGGACGCATGTGTGAAAATCCTCTGCGTGACTCAACCATGGTTTTTCTTAATGTTATATTTTATAAGCTTGAACAAGTTCCTTGACCTTTCAGACCTAGAGACTTTATGCTTAGAACACAAGTGAGCAGTAACAGAGCGCTCAGGCCATGGCTGTGCCACGCTGCCAGGATGGCCAAGTGCCCCTGTGCTTATCACGCTGCACAAGTGACAGGGCCCACGCTTTCACAGCACCATGTAAGCACCCTGTGCTACTTTAAATCACTTCATGAATGTCACAGGAAGGGAAGACAAAGCGTTCTACAAAAAATGTTCATTCAACAGAATCGAGCACTACACCCCTCCACTTGCTCAGGCTCAGTGACCTGATCACACCTGGTTCCAGCAGATGCAGTGCCGGTGCCGACAGCAGTGATCTCTCCCTGGACAGGAATAAAAAACACGGCCAGGAGCCACACAGGTGGGTGCTCACCCCCAGGCTCTGCCAGAGCTCCCAGCCGAACTGCCGTGGTGCTTCCTGAGAGGCACCTCCTTCAGGGGAAACAAAGGGAATAAAAAGGCCACCAGAGCAGCTCAGGATTTAAGTACAAAGTGCATCTACACCAGAGGAACCCAATCCTGAACACGGCCCCCTTTGCTGTTCCTTTTCTGTTCTCTCCTTGAGTTTCTGACATAATGCACAGCTCCCTCACAGATGTGTTGTGTGGATTCTTTAGTTAATGTGTAAAAGGCCTTTTTGCAGATATTTAGTGCTAAGTGCTGTCATTATACAGGTGGGCAGAGCATTTGGAATTGGCACAAGAGAAAGATCTGTGCTGGAGATCAGACACAGTGCAGTAAGAGAAGCAGGCTGGGATAGGCTGAGCTCCCACATGCAGCAACGATCCCGAAGGGATACACAGGTACAGACCGGAGTCCTGCAAGGGAGAGGAGCTGAGCACTCTCTGCAAACTGCACAGCAGAAAGGTCACAGCACTCACCAGGGTTAACCGTGGCTGTCAGTACTCACATGGACCAGAGCAGCCCACAGCAGAAGTTACCTGTGGGTGTCAGTGGGTACTTCTACTGGAAGAAGGCTGGGCCAGGAGGAGACCCAAGAGTCACATGTCTGTGACCAGCAGTGCACCCTACTGCTTGCAGCTACACAAGCTCTCATGCTCTCTGCTAAACCCGCCACAGCCATGATGGGGACTGGATGCACCCTGGCCAGGTGCTGAGCACACCCGCCTGCATGCAGACCCTGCTCGTCAGCACCAGGGACCTGGTGCCCAGCATCAGGCATCTGACACTGGCTCTGGACACAGAGCCCCCTCCCTTGGGATAACACTGGGCGCCCCCCCCCCCCCAAAGGGCACAAGGAGGATGTCCCTGTCCATGTTCCCATAGAGCTGGTGCCTCTGAGATCCCCAAGCCCAGAGATGGAGCTGGCCAAGCAAGTGCCTGAAGCAGTGGAGGAGAGCAGGTCTGATGGCTACTCAGACACACACTCCATGCAGCATCTTATAGCCCTATTTTCAGAAGAAACCAAGCCAAAAGTTGCACTGTTGTGCAACACTGCACAGAAAGGAAAATAGCAGCCAGCAGCACTGGAAACGTGCAGGGACAAAAACTGCTGATGAAGTCCACAGGAGCTGGTAAGAACTCACTAATGTAAGTGCTTAATTATACTGCTGAATGTGCATTGCTGAGACAAGAGGTGGCCCAGGCTGAGGCCAGCTGACTGCTCCCAGATCACACGCTGGAAGAGGAAACAGAGAAAACAGAGTGCTGAGTTGTATACTGGAAAATGTATTATTAAATGACATGAACTTGCATTTGAAAGGAACTGCTGATTGTGAATAAATCCACCATATGGCTTTACAAAGCTGCGAGTGTGTTTATTTCCCAAATATAGCCAGATCAGCCTCTGACAGCCGGGTTTTCTTTTATAATCCATGTCAGAAAATTATTTAGAGTGTAGTATCAAACAGGGTTTGTTGGGTGACTGGTGTAACACAAGGAGTTCACAGTAAGAGCAGCGTCTCATGTACAGCAATTACACCTGCACAGCTCCACCACAACATCAACATATGTAAGGGATTTCGGAGACCTTTTTGGTGACCTTGTTCTGTAAAGCTGCCTGCAGAGAAAACAGGGTTAAATCTCAAACTACTGGCTTTTTTAATGTTTTCATTGAGTCCCATGTGTGGCCCTGTGAGCCTTCATGTGGTCACCTGTGACATTCCTGGATGGGCTTGGTAGAGATGGCACCCAAAACCCAAGGGGCTGCAGGCTGTCACTGGGTATTTCCCATCTCGTCTACCGAGCCAGTACAGCAGCTGAACACATCTCTGGGTCTGATCAGAGACACTGAACTGTGCCTGTGGGTGTGTCAAAGGCAGTCCATGATGGTGGGGAAAACGGGCACCCTTGCCCCTGGCCTGGGCAGGAGAACGGTTTCAGCAATTCCACTGATACACAAAGCTGCCCGTCGCAGGGACAACAAATAGAGACAATTTCCCTGGTTTTTCTAATTGGTAGGTCATCCTGACCACACCACACTCACCATCCTGCCCTCCCCAAAAGCGCTTAAAATAACTCAATTTAAAGGCAGCCGTAGCCCGAGATCTGCTCTGAAGCTCAGCCCCCGTCAGCTGCTCTTCCTTCTCGCTCTGAAGCATTTCCCTGCAACCTCCATCAGGTCCCTTCCGAGTGGGAGGGATAACAGAAGGCACCTTTGTGCTGATTTAAGCACTAACTAAATATAGACAGTAGGGGAACGCTGGGAAGCTACAGCTGAACCCATCTGTAGTGAGGAAAATACAGTCACAGAACGGAAATATCTCCAGAGATATCTTGGAAATGTGCTTATAATTCGGCTTATGCTTTTGTTGGAGCCGTTCGACATGGAAAATTGCAGGAAGTCTGAGGTCCAGGTAGCCTGTAGAGGCCGATGGTCACACAGGAATGGGATCAGCGCGGGAGAGGTGTGGGGAGCAGCATCCCGGCACAAACTGGGGGAGAAGAAAAATAATTTTCAAAATCCTCCAATGCCAGGACGGAACATTCACAACTGAAAGTATTTTTGATTTAAAAATCCCTCAGCGACATTTTCTGTCATTAAAGACGAGCGCTCGTCCCGCGGGTCAGCGCCGGTCGAGGCGGGCCGCGGCGGGGCCACTCCGAGCATCCCCCGGAGAGATGTCCGATCCGGAGGGAGTCCGGGCCCCGCGGGGAGAGG
>NW_024582090.1:254832-317190 GCF_017639235.1 Corvus kubaryi | reverse complement strand
GGAGCGCACCCGGGGGCGGGGCCGGAGGGGCGGGGCCAGGGGCGCGGCCAGAAGCAGGGTTGTTCCAGGGGTATCTTTGAGCAGAACTTTGAATCCCTGCCCTGTCCAGCAGTGACATCTCCCCGCAGGTGGAGTTCGCCTCCTCTCGTTTGTTTTTTTAAGATAAAATCTGCAGCTTCGAAGCCTGGAGACAAAGCTTCAGCACAGACCACACACAGTGCCCTCAAGGAGTTATTTAAGCAAACCACAAGCATTTCTCATGACCCACTCCTGGCAGAGCGAATCGAGAGCCACCATTTCAACTGCATTTAATCAAAACTTTCAAGGCTCCAAACTCATCAGAATCACCTCCTGCTCTATATTCAGCTCCACTCTCTATAATGAACTCTGTGGTCAGGAATTTTCCCTTTCTTGGCCAACCAGCATGAAGAGTATTGCTCAAGAGCAAAACCTAAAAGGACAGACTGGTTCCAGCTTACCACACCCGTAATGTATGGTCCCATGAACCAGCCCGCAGAGCACTCTGATTCCAGCTGATCACCCCCAAAGTCTGATCAAAACCAGCCCCATGTTCTCCACATAAGTCCTGTGGCCTTGCCCACTGCCCACCCCGAGGGAACACCCCAACAATGCCCTCAGCAATGCTTACTCTCTCACTCAGAAGGGTCACACGGGAACATGAACATTAATTTGTTTAAAACAGCAGCTCAGTGTCATGCCCATGACTCAAAACAAATTCAACCCCACTCTCTACCCAACAGCTTTGAGAGAACACAAATGAGGTCCTGAGCCTGGGAAATAGGTGCAAAAAGCACAGACTTTTGACATAATTGAAGCTGATCTCCATGTCAGGCCGTGTCTGAGCCTAGGAGCTACCAGGATTTTTACTTTTTCCTCCTTTAAAAACTACCTATTTCAGCAGAGTTCTATCACTTCTGGCTGTAAACTTTCAACAGTGTAAGGTCATGTGAGGGATCATGGCCTCAATATAAAAATTTTTATACTATCAGAGCTCACTTACAGACACAAAGCACTTTTATGTGGCATTAAGAGGTTTAGAAATGCCACTCATAAGAATTTAAAAATTCCACCCTGAACTGATGTGAGCACAGTGTGAACCTAGACCTCTGTTCCTGTTTATCTGGCTTTCGCACATGAGCTCCCAGCTCGTAGCCCAGTGTTCACATGGGGATGGGGCCTGCTCGTGCAAGGAGCAGCAGCAGACACAAAAATGTTATTTTTTGTAAAAGGCCTTGATACGGGCAGAGTAAGAAAAAGTGCAAGGGAAATGCAATCAGTTCAGCCTTTAATGAAAGGTATTTCCAGCTCCTGAGTCACCACAAGAAAAATACAGGTGCACTGATCATCCCCAATGGAGAAAACTGACCCACCTGCACCGCTGCCGAGCCTGAGTACCAGTACCAGAGCCTGAGGCTGTGGGTTGGGCATCCCGCCATGTTCTGACATGGGAGCTCCCCACCATGTCCTGCCAGGACACAGTTCATCACATCTCAAATTAAAGCAGCCCAACAATTCACCTGCATCTCTCCTGTCCGCTGCTGCAGCACATCACCTGCCTCACACCAGGCACTGCTACAGGAACAGGGCCGTGCTCTGGGATTCCACTCCCTCAGGCAAAGAGGAATAAAAGAGAAGAAATGGTTATCACAGAAACAAGGACTTAAGCTCACTGGGAGAAGAAATAATTTCCACACTGCTTCAGTTTGACTCTACGCCTTGTATTTTGGAAAGGGAATTAGCCCTTTTCCCCCTAGCCACAATCCAGTTCTTTGTAGCCACACAGAATTAACCTCATTTACTATTAGGAAATGAACCGACCAGGCAGCTGGACTCTTGCACATGGTTTATGTCCTGATAAATAAGACCTGAAATTAGAGCCAGTCTGACGTTCTTCACTCAAAAGCAAGGATTGATGTGGCATTCAGAATGAGAAACTGCAAAACAGCTAAATCAGGAGATGCAGTTATTGTAGAAAGCTCAATCTTAACTCAGTGTTCTCCTCCATCAGCCTTACACTAATGGCCTCTATTCATGTAATTATAGACTATTAATTACACCAAACCATATTTGCATACTTTTGCAATCGTACTGTACCTCAAATTCACACACCATCCTGTAAAATTAGGACTGCTGTAAACTTAATTTCTGTGGGTTTCCCTCCAGAGTCATAAGGACTTCCATGAAGCTCCGAGCTGCTGGTGCCTGATTAACTCTGGTCAGAACCATTGGAATGACTCACCAGGAAAATAAACCCACTTGTGGTCAACACAGCAGGAACAAAACTTACAAGCTGGTGGTAAGTGTAGTAGTCATCATAAAAACAAAGGTAAAGTCTCCAAACCAGAAAATGGACTAATTTAGGTTCACTCCAGGTGAACGATCTTGTGTTAGAGCTCTCCTGCATGTGGACTGAGATGTGCTCTGTGACATGACTGAGCGCAGCGGAGGAGCCTGTCAGCCACCAGCCAGCTGGTCCCTTCACCACTCCATCCCACCTACAAGCTGGCGTCAGGGACCAGGAGCTTTGAGGCACATTTTAAACAGTTCCCAAGCAGACCTTCCTTCATGTTGTTAATTGGCCTCTTCTACTGATCCCACTGAAACCTAACCACACTTTCTGTGGTTACCCATGGAGGAATCTGCTGTCTGGAGCATATGAGGAAATAATTATTACTTTTTACATGCATCACTCCAAAGTATTTCAAAGGCCAAAAGCTTAGCCTAGAGGTGCCCCTAGGTAAAGAGCTTAGTTTTAAGGTGCCTCTGGCTGAGCTTTCATCTTAAAGGCCCCTACAAAGCTAACCCTCAAGTTTAAGGGCACCTTTGAGCTAAGCTTTAGTATCAGCTCTAACATAAGTGACTGAACATCCTGGCCTTCATGTCACCTCCACTGGAACCTCCTAAAATGCTGGTTCAGAGCCTGGACACAAACTGAGAGATGTGGAAAACCAGGAAATCGTAAAAGGCTTCAGAGAAAACAAACAGAGAGATACCAATGGGCTAGTGAAACACAGGCATTGCTCCACTCTTTGGAGCATTTGTGAGCCAGGGTACTATTACACAAATATTCTGGAAATTATCATAACTTCCAAACAGGAAAACACACAGAGCTACCCAAAGGATGACAGAGGAGTTGCTGTGACTTACCAAGCAGCAGGGATCAGAATTCATCTGTGCCACTCTCTTGTCATTCAGTGTGTAATTTGGAAGCTCATGTAATTTCTGAAGATGAAATATAAATTCTCTTTCTGTTTCAACTGCTGCAGGACAGACCTGGACTGCTGGCGGGAGGAGAGCTCCCCACGGCCAGCCAAGCTCCCTCTGCCAGGCGAGCTCGCCACGGGCTCACGGCTGGGCGGCAGCAGTGGGCACTACACCGACACCAAGCCGACAGCCACCACTTGTCCTAGCGCTCCTCGGGATAACTCCGGAGGCTGTGCCCTCTCTCGGGGGATGCTGGAGGTCGAGGACAAGGACTTTGTGTCCCCAGCGGCAGGGCGGAGCGAGGCTGCACCACGGGCCAGTGCTCACCCTCGCTGCGTACAGTCCCTGCCCTGTGTCCCGGCAGCTGCAGCCCAGGCAGAGCCTCGGCGCAATGCCAGCCGTTCTTCAGAGGCCTTGAAAGAAACATTCTTTGCCAAATACATAATACTTAACCCACTGGGTTTTTAAAGCTATTTATTAAACTGCTTTTTCAGGCAGGAGGCAGCTCTTACCTTCTCTTCTTAGTTTTGCTAATGAGTTAGGGTGGAACAGGGTCTTTTAAACTCTCCAGACCTCAGTTTTACCCCAAGTTTATTACATGCATCTAATCATGGGTCTAAGAAAGGGTGCTGTTCAAGTTTCATTTTTTCTATGTTGTTTGCTATGAAGAAGAATGCATAGCACACCTGTGTGACATTTTTTCTTTAACTCTTTTTTTTTTTTCACCTCATTCCTGTCATATGACCTCCCTTAAAAGAGCACAGAGGTGTGCTTCTCCACTGAGTTACTTGTTCCCATACAATAATCCAGAAGTGATTTGTTCAGGATATCTTAAGGGACTGTGCCTTTGGACAAAGTCAACATGAAAACAAGAGAAATCTTCAGAAAAATTCTCAAAGAAAGAACTTCAGAGTCAGTTATCTAATTGGATAATTTTATCTGCTTAGAACTTCAGAGAAACTTTAAAACAAAAAAGTCTATACTGTCTGCTTGGATTGAACTACAGCAGCCTGAGTAGCTGTAGTAACTTAGCCTAGAGTGTCATCACCTGCTGCCAAGTGCTCCTTGCTTGCCCCTTCCACTCCACATCCTCAGCAACCAAACATCCCTCCAGCATTTGCCTGGATTTTCCTCTTGGATCAGGTTGGTAATTCAGCCATATACACAGACTGATGGGTCTGCAGAAAACTAGGTGACAGGGTGGTGGTTTTTCTCATTAACTGATTTTGTTTAGAGCAAATGAGGAAAACCGCTGTGGTTCCACACGGGGAGCAGCAGTACTGGGAATGTAAATCCCACGGAGCTGTTTGGTGCCTGCGGATGACCCGTAGACCTGTCCGACAGCTCCCACACCGCGTCACACGGGGATGAATCCGCAAGAATGGGCTGTCCGCTGCGAGAGTCCCACGGAAGTCTCGGCAAACATAGTCCTACTGCTTTGCATTCCTACCCTGGAAATGTGAAGTTGAAACACTGCTGAGAACACTTCCTTTTCCCCAAATTGCTGCAGAGCTGTTTCGCCAAACATGCTCTGCTGACGGCAAGAGAGAGGTCGGGTGACCGGAGGCGGGCAGAGCGTGGCAGGATTATTCCATTTCCTCGGGAATATCCGGATGCATTTAAGGCCACATCTACAAACTACACACACCTGGAGCCGTGCAGCACTATCACCGCAGCTCCCGCGCCGGTCCCGCGGCTCGGCGTTTACCGGCGGCCCCGCCAGTGCAAGGGAGGCACCGGCCGTGTCCGCCGGTCCCCCGCCCGCGGCCCCGCGCCCCCCGCGTCCCGCGTACCTTCCGCGTGGCAGCTGGCGGAGCGGAGTGCGCCGTGCGGCCGGAAGAGGTACGGGAGGTACCGCGAGAAGCATTTCATCTTCCGCGCCGGACCGAGCTAAGACACCGACCAATACCGGGGGGAGAGCGGCACCCCCGGCCCGCGCGGAGCGGCGGGGAGGGCCGGTCCCCGCGCTGCCGGCGGAGTGGAGCGGAGCGGAGCGCCCCGGCTCGCCCGGCCCGGCCCCGCCGCCGCTGCATCGGTTGAGGCGCGGCCGGGAGCGCTGACTAAGCCCGTCCCGCCCGCGAACACACCCCCGGCGCCCCGCGCCCGGCCCCGCAGGGAGCCGCAGAGCCCGGGGCCCGGGCCGCCCCAGCCCGCCCCGCTCCGCCGCAGTCCCCCCCGGCCGCCGGGAGCCGCCGTCGGGGCCGCGCAGGGCGCATCGCACCGGGAGCGCGTCCCAGGGCCAGCAGGGCCGGAGAGACGGACGCGTGTCCCGAAACTGCCGCACGCCCGGAGCCGAGCGAGCCAGCCCCGCACCGCACCAGCCTCGAGGAGATTTCACCTCTTACGTTCGCGCTAATCAGTTTTCTACAGTAGATTGCTAATAATCAATATATCAGAATAAGGCAAGATCTCTAAAATTTGTTTCCTTTTGGCAGTACTGAAATGTAGTTCAAAGCACTGTGATATGACAATGGCACTCAGCAACATCATGTACTTCACATTTAACACTGAAATCAGTGTTTGAGCAGCTGAAAGATATCCCAGGCCTCCCATCTATGCACAAGGGAGCTCATTCATCCACACAGTTGCTTTAGTTAAAGGATCCATTACACCCCTGGTTTTATCGGGACAAGTACCACGGACTGTGACACCATTCTCCAAGTTAAATGAAGCAACAACTAAGGTTTATGTAGGTCTGTTTGTGCGGCTTGTGTGTGGATAAGAGCACGCAATTATCACAAAATTAATGTAGAATTGTTGTTGGCAACATTTGAAGTATCATTTGAAAGCCAGAATGACAGTCCATTCTGCTGAAGGAGGTAGGCTCTACCACATTCAAAGATGCAGAGCATTGTAATAATAGTAACATCTCTTTTTACCTGACCATAGATGACTGCATGCTTCCTAATCACTAAAGAAACCACATTGTGCAAGTTCAGGATGCCTGGATGTTACCAAAAGTTCTGAAGGTCAAAAATGTGTCATAAAGACTAGCATAATAGTAACAAGTTGTGGATAAACTTCTGACGAAGGTGAGGCATCTGTAATATTCCGTTTATGACTTAATTCATGTGTATGTACATGCATTAGTACCTCTGCACAAGAACCAAAGCCCATCCCACATGTAACACTCTGAGCTTCCTCCTCAGTCATGGTCACGCTGTTTGTGACTGTTCAGATTGAATGCACCAATGGTATCACCTTTTCATTACTAGCTTTTAAGTATTATCCATCAGCCTTTACTGTTCTGTGAGCCCAGATTACCCCAAGAAAAAATCACAGGAGTCCTTTCCTACCATCATGCCTCTGGATTCATCCACTAACTCTCTCCAATGGTTAAAAACAAAACAAAACAAAACAAACCCTTATAGCCCTCAGCTGATAAATGGTTACATTAAGAAAAGGAGAGAGAGCAAGAGAGGCAACCTAACATTTCACTAATTCTAAAGTAGCAAACAAGTACTCCTGACCAGTTACAATGATCTGCATATTCTACAGTAAAAGCTCAAAACACTGGTAAATAATTTGGAAAAACAAAAACAAAAACCAACAAAAAACCTCAGTAAAAAAATATTTTTACTTTAATTGCTATGGTGGTGTTTTCCTCTAGAGATTTAATAAATTGTTAGATATGCTTCTGAGTCTTGTGCCCCACTGTACTCTCTAGAGATTACAGACTGAAACCCTCTTCTGCAAAAGCAGCATAACAAAACTGTCGCTGAAGCAGGACAGGTGACAGTGCTCCAGGCATTCCCAGAGCTGCATTCCCACCAGGAGAAGTCAGAGCTCTGCTGTCAGAGGCCTGGGCCGACTCAGTCCTCTTAGTCTCATAAGACAGTGCTTTTAAAGAAGTCATCACACTTTGTGGACCACAACAAAATAGAAGAAATATATCTAATAGTCCATCTCAGTTCCAGAATTGCTTCCAGTAAGAATTATAGTTGGAGAAGCTGTCTCATAATTCCCTGAAAAACTCTGTAAATAACAGCTGAAAACCAGAAGAAAATCTATTTCAAAGGCTATTAATATGATTAAGCTATAATACCTTCAAATGAATTCTTGCATCAGTAGCTAATTTAAGAGGCCCATCTCTTTCAGATGCACAAGTACATAACAAGGGCAGAAACCAAGGAGCATAGCTTAACTCTGTACCAGCAGCTCCCAACAGCACGCAAATGACCTTCCTGCACACCAGCTAGGCAAGATGTATGCGAGAAGTTATTTTTGGTCACAGCAACAAAAGGAAAAATAAACGTACCTTCTGTCACCCCAGTATCTATAGTTCCTTTTACTTGACTGAAGCACCACAGCACATCCTGCATAAGGCTTCCAAATCCTGCCAGGAAAACACATTCAGAAAGAAGATACAGTCACATAGGTACATAGCTTGTCCTTTTTTAAATGACCATACATGTACACACATGCACATACAACGTGAAATCTCTGCATGAAGATAAATATCTGCTCACCTGGTGTCATACTTCCATGCAAAGTGCAAAGCTAACACTGCAAAGCTGAGAGCATCGTGCCTGCGTTATGAATCACCCGTCTGTTCTCTCTGTGCCATGGCAGGGCTGTTGGGAAGTGGAGCCGTCGGAGTCAGTCCCCTCCACATCACTGGCAGCAGCACAGCAGTCAGGAGGCCCTATAGTCATGGTCTTTGTCACAGCCTCTCTCCATCAGAATACTAATGCTCCCAGTCATTTCCAGCACTGTTAGAGAGGGAGTGAAACAGGAAAAAGAACTACTGCCACAAAAAAATTTTTTCCCATTTGTGGTCAGTGTAGTTGTGAACTGCTTGGCAATGAACCCAAGCAGCATGGAGCTGCTTTACAATACATTATAACACTTTCATCAAAATCTGCCTGCAATCACAAGTGCCTTATAGCTGCTTTAAAAGATTACTACAGACATTTCTATTGCAAGGGATATTATTAAGCTGTAGTGCTTTCAACTGTGTTTGATGCTGCAGCAATACTCTGTGTTAAGACTCTCTGAGAGAAATTAGGATTTCATCTACCACTGCTCCTTGTTTTCTTGACAGGTCAGCAAAATTTCCCTTTCTGTAACACAGTTTTCACTGTTCCTTCAAAGGACAAAGGAAAATCCACTGCTTCAAAGGACAACTTGCTTCCTTTCATCCTAGCACATGTTTTATCTCAAAGCATTTCCAGGCATGAAGAAAGCAGGAAAATGGAGCCATGAGGAACAGTAAATGTCGTCTCATCTGTTTTACACACAGGTGAAATGGGTAACAGAAAATGTGGGTATTATTTCAAAGTCGACAGGTGTGATATTGAGGTCAGTCTGGGATCATGCCATGGAGACTCAGACTTGTTACTTCTCTACAAAAGAAAAGGAAAACATGGTACTGGGAGATAACGTCCAGTAAGGGATATGACCAAGCTATATGGACTATGCTGTAGCCTAACTGAATGTGAGATTTCTGTCAGATTTTATGTTTTTGTACATTAATACAGGTATATATTAAAAGTAATGTAATCATGTGGAATACATAATAGGTACAAAGTCAAGAGTGATTTTTATTTTATTGGATTATTCAAGCCAAATATAAGGGGAAGATGGAGCTTTAAGGATACGAAAGGGGGAGGGTGAGGATTAAATGCTGCATCCAGGCAATGGGGAGATGGCCATTTTCCAGAGGCTCTGTGGTGCTTCTTGCTGCTTGGGCAGAAACTTCGATAAGAGTGACAGTAAGTCTAACATCTGGGCAGTTTGCAGGGTTCTGTCTCAGATCTTCACTGTCATAAACATTGCTGTTCAATATATTTTTTGCCCAACAGTCTCTGACAGGATTTGTTCCTGTCCTCACCACTGTGGTTCTCACACTGACACCAGGGGTGGTTTATTCCTGATTTGCACTGGAATTGCTGACAGTAGCAGACAGGGTTTCTTAGCCCTTGGTACCCCCAGACTGTTACAGACACCAGGCTGGGAAAAAGCCTGTAGTAACCGAGCCCCCCTTTCATATGTTGGAGATAGGTGATTTAAAGGAAGTTGTGGTTTTTAAGGTTTATTGCTAACTTAATTTCTGAAATTTCTCTCTGGACTGTGTAGACCTCACCTGTAATTTTTGGAGTTCTTTCTCTTAGCACACCAGTTCTTGCTTTCAGGATGAAAGTTCACTAATGAAGTGCATGTCTTATGATATTGATGTATAGGAAAATCTTGCCTGCAAGCTTGGTCTCTCTTGCCAGCATGCAAATTAAAAGCCTTTTCAGTGTAAGAATTTGAAGAACTCTTTTAAAAATCAAATATGCCTGGGGAAAGGCTGCACATGGATATTGATTAGTTTTATCTGTACTGCATCCAGCCCTGGGACTGAACAAGTCCAAATGCTGTGGGAGAGCATCTGTTTGAGGTGCACACGACAGGCCTGGAATGCTGATGGAAGTGGATGATGTACACAGGGGTCCTGTCCCAGTGGGAGAGATTATGGTACATACTAGTGAAAAGGAGTGGGAGGAATACTTTTACATCCCAGCCACCTATTGACACCTTGTTTGACCACGAACCAGTGTTAACTAATGAGCTCCACTTCACTGCAATGAAAACAGACACACAGAGAAGTTGTTAGTCACTGTTAACAACCCAGCTTGCTGGAGGAGAGCTGTCACACACTCACTGTTGATTTGTGTGCACAAAGCTATGCATAAAGCATTTGTTTCAGTAGAAACTTACTTAAAACTTTACTTAACTTCATTTCCATATTTATGATTTTCCCCTTAGTTGTTTTTTGCAATGTAAATATTATGGAAAGGGTTTTAAAAAATCAAAACAATGACTGTTAGGTGGTTTTCATTGTGCCAAAAGGAAAACACGTAAGTGAAGTGAGGTGGATTTTCTTTTATCTATTTATGTTGGAAAGAGACTCTCCTTATTCCGGGTGTAAGTAGAGCTGGAGGAAGGGAATGTGTGAAGCATAATTCAGTGTGAAAGGAAGGCTGCAGTGAAGGGAAACCCCTTGGTATAGGAGGGAATGTGGAGAGCCAGAGGTCAGAATCCTCTGACCGTATGTGACAGAGACTGGGACAAGGACTCTGCATTGCCAGTGGATTCACTTACCAGGAGCAGTATTGGAGAATACTGGAGAATACTAATATATTAATGGCGCAGTTAATGCCACCATTAATATATAAAAGCTTTTATCCAGTAGTCTCTCTGTAGAGAATGTCTTCCCTCTGGACGCACTTTAGATTCCAAAGTCCTGTTCTGCCTTAAATTCTAGTGACCCCTAGCTGAGGAATCCAAGTGCTTCACATCCTGCAGCCAGGAAAAGTCATTCCTCAGTGTGTTCTCTGAACTGGAGCTCAGACTCTACAGAAATCTTGCTGGGATTGGTGTGTTTAAAAATGCAGGCTCCGGGACACTGTGGTTTGCATTATGAAAAGGATGTCCAAGGTATTTTCAGAAGCAGACACCTCACAGCATATATCAGAGTGAGTGCAGGTGCCATTGTCTTTGCTGCGTCAAGGGCTGGGGAAACTGTGAACGGGATAAGGCACCAGGGACAGATTTGCCCATCCAGAAAAAACTTGATCCCTGACCATGGGAGAGCCCGTGCTACAGGAGGGGAGCCCTGGGTGGTCCAAACCTCTGCACAGGCTGCAGTGAGTTTTAACCTCGATTAAATATGTATATCAATACCTACACTTTGGGACTGGCAGCCACCTGCAAAGCATTCAAGACCATTCTAATCCACAGTACGAGCTGTGGGCAGTGTGTGAAGGTGAGCCCACTTTAATCACAGGAGATGCCAGCAATGGGTATTGAAATCTAACACATTGCAAGCATACCATAATGTTAACAGTTCACTAGAAGATTACAGCTGAGTTAGGGCTGCTCAGTATAATTTCACTTCTTTTAAGACTTAAGGTTCCAGAAAATACATAGAATAAGTATAGCAAAACTTCTCGGTTTTTGTAAGCCATTGACAAAAATTAGCTTGATACTTGAACCAAAAGTATAGTTAGCTGAATAGTTAAAATTGTAAAAGTGAATAAAACTTTTAAAAATTATTTTTTAATTCAGTGGCAGCCATTAGGGTCTTTACCCCCTCTGACCTTTGCACACCCCAGGGGTTTGCCTGGCATGGCCAGGCCTGGGGAGAGGTGGGGTTCATGTGCTGGCAGAGTGTGTGGGTTGGTGGCAGGAGCCTCTTGGAAGAGAGGGATCAGCCGTGCCTCCTTTCCATTAGAAGGCACCAGAGATCCACCATGGCTCTCCCATTTCTCGAGCCAGGAAAGCTGGAGGTGGCTGTTGTGCATGATGGGTGACTTAGAGAGCCCACTTCAGTTCCCTGAGTTTCTTCTTCTAGTACGAGTGAAAAAATTCCCCTACTTGGGACATGCCTCCTGTTTCTGAGCTGACACTCACAAGTACAGTTTTCTTGAGAAAACTGGGGGAAATGTTCTACTGATTTTTTTTTTTCTAAGTGTGCCCTCTTTCTATTGCAGACCAAAGCCCCAGCTCTAGGACACGAGGGTCTCTGTTTCCCATGGAAAATTAATCCCTCTGCTGCACCAAGCAGAGCAGTCTTCTCCCATTGCCCTGTGGGGAACAGAGTTGGCTGTTTCACAGGAGCTGTTGCAGAAGAGCCTTCTGTTATCTCATTTGCTGTTTCTTTGGCTTACTCAGCAATTAGGCTTTAATATTTTATTTCTGCCAACATACAGAGATCCTGAAACTCTCCAGATGACCCAGGGACCAACTCTGGACTACTACTTTTGTAACGTTTCCACAACTGAGTCCACTAATTTTATTGGATTTGTCCTGGATTCTAGCTTCTGTTGGAAATAAAATCTGAAGAATAATGTTTAGAAAAGAATTCTAATTACTTAAGGTAACAATTTTCAAACTTCATTTAAATCACTCATGTGAAAGGTCAAATAGAAAGGATTCTCAATCCAGCAAATTTTAGTCTATTCAGGAAAAGCTGCTTTGGACATGCAGAAGACCACAGGTGGGTCCTCTGAAAGGTAAAGTTTGACCTTGGGCTGGGAAGGAAGTCTTGGGCATCCCCTGATGCTGGAGCTGTAGATAAATCACTAACCATTCCCTGCAGCATGAACACCTTATCCTACCCACCACAGATGGTTTAGTTTAAACCACTTTGTTACTTGACTTCTGCGTGGTAACTGCTGGATCCCCATCCTTGCTGTAGGGCTGTGCAGGTCATCTCCCAGGACAGGAGCTGGTGTCCTGACATAGAGCTCACCTGGCCCGGGAGCCCTTGTACGTGTCCTCACCTCAGAGCTGGGTGTTGAGGACAGCTGTTCCCTGGTCCAGGCCAGCTCTGCAGGAATCTAGCCTCTTTCTCCCTCTGCAGCCCACGGGTCTATATTTCAGACAATGTGAATTGGTTTAGATAGTTTTAGGGGAGCCCCAGCTGTGTTTCGGCTTATTGGTTCTTCTCCAAGTAATACATGAATACGGCTAAAATTGGGTAATTGCTCTAAATTCTGTCCTCCCTGGGGCAAAGATTGCTCTCCCTTAGAGCCCTGGGAGTCTGAGCCTGCTCCTAGCACTCAGGAATGAGAGGGGGAAAGCCAGTGTCCGAAGAGTATGGACAATGGGGTGGGCAGTGAGGTGTCTCTCTTCCTATGGGATCCTTACAGTGGGAATGCGAACAGGAAGGGGAGGCAGCGTGACCCCGGCACTCGGCCTTACCCAGATCAGAGTGACCGAGGCTAGGCTCCGACGGGATCCCCCTATGTGACCTGTCCCCCGAGGCGGGGGTGTATGCACCCGGGCACGGAAAGCAGAGCCTGTATCACCCTTCCAAAAACAGCAGAAGTCACGGCACGACGCTTGTAGAAGAGAAAGGATAACCCCGCAGCGAGGGGCGGCAGAGGAGTTCGGGCGGTGGGGCCATCAGAGGGACTGCCGCTCCTCGCCGCAGGGCGGGGACAGGGACACCCTCCTGACGGCGCGGCGGCCCCGGGGGGCGGCGGCGTGTCCGTGGCGCGGCCCCACGCGAGTGTCGCTCGCGGTGCCGCAGGCTCCTCCCGCCGCCACCGAGCCCGGCCGGGACCCCGCGGGCGGGGCTGCTCCGGTTCCTCGGCTCCTCTCCTCCCGCCGGCTGCTGCCGCCCGCGCCGGCGGCTGCTCGGTCCCGCCGCGGCCCCTGCGCTCCGCTCCCCCCAGGTAGGGGCCTCCCCGGACCGGGGTCTGATCCGCTGTCCCCGTGGCAGGGCGGGGTGGGGGGGCGAGGTCGCTCACTGCTGGCGGCGGCTCGGGACGTGCGGGGTTCCCCGGCAGCAGCCCCGCCGCTGCCCGCAGCGCATTTGGGCCGGGGGCCGTGCTGCCGGGGGCCTGGCTGCGGCGAGGAGAACCGCAGAAGACACCGATAGCTCCGTAGGAGACGCCCAGTGCACTGATGGTGAAATTCAGAGCACCTGCTCTCGTCCTTCCCCAACGCTGTTGTGGCTGCGGGGGAGTTCAGGGTCATCGTTAGTTCCTCTGGGACCAAAGCTCAGGGTGATGTCCCTCCGGGCTGTGTCAACGCCCAGTCCCGGCTCCTTGGCGGAGCCACAGCTTCCCTCCGAGCAGTGTTCGGGTAGTGCAGAGGTGGTGAGAGAAATGGTCTGTGAACCAACCCTTGGAGGTAGCCGTCCCCATCCAGGGTTTCGGCAGTCCCCATCAGGAATGACTCCAACGGTGCGGCTGCTGCCCGTCCTTCGGGTGGACCTCCAGCCCCTCCCTCAGTCCCCCTGCGCTCCCGTCCCCCTCAGAGCACATCGTGCTCGCGCTGCGAGTGCAAACCACGCAGGTGGCTGGATTCCTGTGTTTTGCTTTGGGTTTACATTCATCTGTTGGGACTAAGGTGTGCTCAGCCATGTGCAGGTGTGCTGCGGGCTCCGGGGCTGGGAGCCGGAGGCTGCCTTCACGCCTGTAAAAATTCCCGCTGTGACTGATGAGGAGCACTGCGGAGTGGAGCTGCTGCCACGCTGCTGATGGAACCAGGGTCTGACTGAGCATGATGTTAGCGTGGAAGCCTTAGTAGGCTTGGCCCGAGGAAAAGTAATGATTTTAATAATTTTGTGACTTTGCAGTGGGAAACAGTGAAAGATTTATCATTACCATACCCCAGCTACACTTTGTAAAGGTGCAAATCCTTGTAATTATTACTCAGGCTAGCTTAACTTCAGGGAATATCTGCACTCCTTCCTCAGAGCTTGTATGTACTGACGTATTTTCAAAAACGAATTCGGCTCCAAACTGCTGTGCAAGAAAGTTTCCTTGGGAACCTGTGATATGAATACCTGATTTATGGCTGTTGTGTCTGAAAGTCTATTTTTCCTCTGAAGAGTAAGTTTTGGAGCTCAAAAAGAGGTACCGCTGTGGCTTTGAGACTAAAGGCTTGATCTGTTCTCTTCAGAAGCATTGATGGGAATCATAAACATTTGCTGCTTCATTTGTTTTATTGCTGAATCTTGTTTCAGTTCTGAGGTGGGAAATTCAGATTTTATTTTGGTTAGCTGGAGAGAAGGAGCTGGGTGTGCTGGTGGGGTAACTCATAGTATCCCATGATAGACCCAGTTCCCAGTAATTCTCTTTTTTCCAGCATCTTTCTTATGATTCCTCCCTTTTCTGCTTCAGTAACATAATTTAGTTAATTTAAAGTAAAGTGAAGTTAGTTAGTAGGCGTTTCTGGAGTGTAGATCTGAGAAAATGTTCAGTGAACATACGGATGCCCTGGAGAATGCTCTGGGCTGGACCCAGTCCAGATCTTGCTGCACTGTTACTCCCTCATTTTGTTCTTTTAGGGCTTTGTACCTCCAACAAGGAATAAACTTGTATGTCACAGGGATGTCAGTATCAAAAACAAGCACATAAAGGTGCATTGCATGTGAATGTTTTAAAAACATAGTGGCTGCTGTATCCTACAGAGAGTGTTCAGGCTCTCTCAAGTGTCACTAAATTCTACAGAGTTCTACGCTTCAGCATTCCTATATATGTCAGGGGAGATTGGAAAATTCCTGTCCCTTTGCAGTGGGACGGGAGAGCCAGTTACTGCAGCCAGCACCAAGCCAGAAATCAGGTTTTCTGTTTTGTTCATAGTTCATATCCAAAAAAAAATTCTGAAGAACCTGAGTGGAAACTATACCTTGATTTTTACATGAAATCTTTTCATTAAAAATACCAGAATGGTATGATTTTGTCCCAAATGAAAAACTTGTGTAACTGCTTAAATCAAAAATTTGACACTGTGAATTTCTTCTTCCATAGCTTTTACCCTTCCACATGACCTCAGTAGTCAAAAGTGCCTTTTGTTTTTATCTAGCCAAGTCAGTATGTTCATTTATCTTGGATATTGACCTCACTACAATTAGTCACCCCTGAAGCTACAAAATAGGTGCTGGATGAAACAGCAAACATGATCCAGATCCTTGGATCTTTGGGTCTGCTGGTCTATTTCTACCCTTCCTGTAGTGGGCAGCAGTCCTGATCTGAGTTACAAGGTTATGGTGTTACTGGTTTCTCTAGTAAGCTCCATTACAATGTGCTTTTCCCTGACAGTCAGTCTTGTCCTCAGAGCAATGAATCTCCAGTGAGACATTCGCAAGCTGTAAATGTTTCTTCATCCTGACTGATGATGAACTTTTGCTTCCTGCCTTCTCCAGGATGCATCAGCAGGACATTGCCAACGTCTGACAGGACTGACCCACATCAGCACTGTACCAGAGCCTTCGAGTGTGGGAGCAGAACCCAGAGGAGTGGAAAGTGCTGAGCCTGGGCTGAACACATCATGGGGGCAACCACCTCCAGCAAGTCACCACCCTTTGATGGGAATGAGGATGGTAAGAGCTTCTCCTGGTTGTTGTCTGGGACTGCAGAGTTCTCCAGTGCAGACTGACTGTGAGGGTCACAGCCAGCACCTGTCCTGAGGCTGCAAGTGCCTGGGCATCCCGGGTCAGCAGAGGTGTGTGGAGGTCAGCAGTAGCAGCAGTAGTGTGCTCGTGGTCCCTACAGAGCTGCGATCTGATGTTGGGGTCCTTTTGCCTCCCCTCCCAGCAGCTGGCTCTGAAAGCAGGATCGTCAGCAGAGGTTTGGTGTTGAGGTGTCCCTGGGACACTGCCAGGCACCTCGAAGGCAGGGACAAAATGCTGCTGCTCTGGAGGCCAGAGAGGTTCGTTCTGGAGGTCTCAGTGTAGGGAGGACTGGTAGGAAGTATGGTGTGAAGGTGGCTGGAGTGATGCATGCTCCTGTGGGTGTTCCGGGTGGCTGCCCAGCTGGGCAAGGCTGCCTGCAGGCACTGGGAGGCCAAGCCTGCAGGCTCGGTTGTCTGGAAAAGGAGAGTTGGAAAAGTACTGCTGGGAGCAGTATTGGAGGCCAGAGCCCTGGTGCTGCCAAGATTAGAGAGACAGTCAGTGAAAGATTGCTCCATAAATGTATTTGCCATTGCATGAGTCAGCTTGCTGACTGCGATATGGGCTTCTACCTAGGTACAGCAATATGCATATGTAGATAAATACAAATACATAGTAATAAACATAAAATATATGAGGAGCTGGATACCCCATCAACCAGTGTCCCAATGTGCCATGAGGTGCCACTGCCAGTCTGCAGCTGCTCAGCTAAACCAGCTTCAGTTTCCAAATTATTAATGCAACTGCTTGCAGTTTTTCTTTGTTTTTCATATTTTTTCCCAGTTTCTATAGTGCAAAAGAAATCCTTGCTGTGAGGTTTTCCTGGAGATTTTATTCCTGGTGCATTTAAATGCTCAGTATTGGCATTTCTCATAAACAACCACTTACGCTTGCTCGGGATAATGAGCAGCTCTGTTCCTGACCACCTTCCTCAGGGTGATGTGCCCTGGCTGTGGGATTTTCCTGGGAGTGGCTGGTCTCTGCTGGGTCTCTCTCTGGGTCCAGTGTTCATACAGCATCAGCTTCTGTGACTGAGAAACACAATGCCAGGAAAGGTCCTGTCCCGACCATGTCAGGTGGTTCACTGTCAGTTTGTTAGGTTTCAGTGGGCTCAGGGCCACCCTTGCATGCTGACACAGCATGCAGACTAGTGTAGTTCTGTTTCCATGGCCCTGCACAAATTTGAAAAGTGGTAGCACATTTTTTCTCTAATTAGTCATGTTTTACTATACTGAGGGGAGAGGAACCCAGCTGGAGCAGAGATGTCCCCTAGGGAATTTTCCATTATCTTGCAAATCGGTGACCAGAGGCTATGTCACGTTAGATGTCACAATCTTGTGCTCGTTCTGATTTCAATTAAAATTGTAATTAATTAAGAGCTTCTGGGTACAGTAGGAAACAACACACTGCTCCCTGGCATGGGCAGGTCCCTCCCCCAGGCTGCAGGTGGTGGGAACCAGTCCCATCTCTGCAGCTGTGCCACAGGGAGACTTTCTCTTTGGGACCTGTGACAGTCGGTGGAATAGCACGAGTGGTGTAGGTGCTCCATTTCCAGTCCTAACAATTCTTGCATGTTTTTCCAAATTGCTGTTGCTATAATTTCACTATTTTCTGTGGCACCATGATTTCTGTTTGAACTTCTTGAAGGGTTCTGTTTACCTTCAGCTGAAGTGGGGTGACAGGATTATTTTTCTCTCAGCATTTCCTCTGAGCAGACAGTTGTGGATAATGAGCAAGTGAAATGAAAAGAAAATGTAATAACCAGACAGAAGGTTCAAGGCTACAAGGTGATCTGATTCCTGGTGTAGTCAAGATGAAACCATACAAAAAGCCAGATTTTGTTTGTGCTGGTCCTGGGCAGAAGGGTGTAGGAAGTGTCCTGGGGGGATGGCAGCCAGATGTTTCCCCCCGCTGGGGGGAAAGTTTGCTGCAAGATAAAGCAGAAATAGCAGGCGAGGACAGTAGCAGGTTGAGAAGGACGCACATCATTCTGTGGGCCTTTGGTGCTGTCCTGCTCAGCCCACCAGCAGCTGTTCTGGATTTAAATCTCCCTTGGACCAAGCAGAGCATCAGCTGTGTTATTGTTCCTCTGCCTGGGTCTGTGTCACATCCTGCTCCCCGGTATGGAGGGATTGGCATGGTTGTTCCCAGTCGTGTGGCAGTACTTGTTTTCCTGAGGCTGCAGAGCAGAGGAGAGAGGCAGGGAGAGAATACAGTGAAAATTGGGGAAATAGTGAGAAAAGGAAGATGAGTTGTAACAGACCATGTGGTGCTGTGCTGGGGTGGGCAACAGGGATGGGGGAGCCTGAGCCCTGAAAACATTGACTTGGCTTGACAGATGAGCCTGGGGATTTCGGCGACGTTGACTGGTCTTTGCTAAGGATGTTTTTTGTGGCTGGTTAGGGACCGTGTCTTTTTACCTAAATATTGTTCCTTAAACCTTGGTTTAGAAATATGACCCCTTGCTTACAAAACAGTGTTTCATGATTATACACCAGTTGCTTCTTTATGGCAATTGTATTATCTTTCTTTGCATCTCTTAAACACAGTTTGTCTGAGCTGGCAGAGTATGTGAATTTTGTCCCTGAAGGGCAAAAGCTTTGGCTTTTTCTTTATATGCTATCGGGCAGGGAAATGAGATTTATCTGTAGGTGTGGATTCAGAATGAAGAGTACATGTTTGGTTCCTGATTCAGACACCACGAATTTCAGTGTTCTTTGGGAGCAAGACTCTGGACTAGTTCCCTGTGAAAGCTGGGGCTAGTAGGAAAGCTAAACCAGAGAGAAGTGCAAATGTGCTTGCACCTAGTTTGAGAGTCTTTAATAAAGTATGCAACTTAGCTTTCTTACACCCAGCTCAGTCTTAAACAACAAGAAGGCAGAGGGTGTGAACATGCTCATGAAAGCATTCCTGTAAAGGACAATAGGGATGAAGGGTGTGAACATACAAAATGTGGCTGCTAGCTTAACTCCTCTGGATTTGCAGCTGTTCCAGATGTTATTGCCCAGCTGTTAATGCTGTGGTCTGCCCTGCTCTGCAGAGCTCCATGCAGGGTCCCAGTGCCAGGGACCAGAGATGCCCCTCTCCCCACAGCTGTGGCTGTGTGTCATGGCACGGGGCTACAGCAGCTGACCTCTCCCCGAAGCGGGCACCACTCTCCTCTTTCCTTGCAGGTGATAAGCATCTTCACTCTCCCTTTTTATTCTGCAGGTATTCACCACCCTTCTCCCAGATGGTCTGACTGGTAAACATCCATTTCTCAATCATCATCGGTTTCTATTTACTTTGATATTTACAGCTGTTCCAGCTTTGAGAAAGGGCATCTGTGCCTAAAAGCTTGCATTCCTTCTGAGTGCTGTAGCTGGTCACTTCAAACTTTGCTATGGTTAGATTGTGCCATCATACCTGAAAAGGTAATGGCAGTATCTTTATGTGATACAAGGGTTTTATGGACTCAGCCTTGAATTTGTTCTCAGCAGGAGCAAGGTGAGGCTAATATCTCTAACAGTGCAGGAGGGCAGAGTGAGAACATTCACTTGGTGGTTTCCTGCCTGATCTGCCATTGACAGAGGCTGACCTAAGGAACTTGCCTTCATGGCTGAACTGTAGAGAAAAAACCCCCCTGTTAAACGCCAAGTTTAAAGAACACCCAAATCTTCAAAAGGAACAGAACATTTCCAGAGCATCCCTCATTTTTCTCAGCTCATACGGAGAAAAAGTAGAAATAACATAATATTATCAAATGTCTGCTCAGCCACTTAATATTGAAATGTTTGCTCTTTCTTGCAGTTACCTTCGACCATTTTGAGATTTTGCGAGCTATTGGGAAGGGCAGCTTTGGAAAAGTGAGTGTTTTGGGAACTAATCACCGTGTGGACAGCTGGAGATGTGACTGAGTGGAAATGGATGAGTTGGAGGCTCACATGAGAGTACAGAACCAAAGCCCGTGCACTATCAGTGAGCCTTGACCTGAGCTTTAATTCCTGGTCATCAGGAGGAAATCAGAGCCCAATTCCTTATCCATTCTGTGGCCACAAATCATATTACATGAGATTAAAGTGAGAAACTGATCAATCAAATGATCTGAATTTCATTAGATTTCTGAAAAAGCATTTTCTATTATTTCTCAACAAATCAGCACTGAACATCATGATGCATTTTTGATAAAGAACTACAATCAACATGAAATCCTGGCAAGTTTTTTTAACACATTATTTAATGTGTTAAATGTTTCTCTGTGAGACACAGTGTTTGTTATTAAGCATCAGGTTCCTCCCAAACTCCTGAACTATTATGTAAACAAAGCCTGTTTTGTGCTGCGCTCTCACAGGTTCTGAGGCCTTCCTTGAAGTCATGTTTCTTTCTAGATTGGGTGACATATAAGAAAGGTTAAAATTCTAAGCCCAGTACCCCTTAAACAAAGCCCAAGATTAACTGTGAACTGAGTGACACTTCTCAGGAAAGTGAGGATCAGGTGCTGGTCCCAGTGTTTGACCTGTAGTTCTGTGGTGGAGGGGGCTCTTCCCAACAGTAACTAGTGTGGGAGGGATGGACATGATGGTTACTGAGTGGCATTAAATAAAATGTTGACTTCTCTGTGATTCCCTGTCTCCCATGTTGTGATGATAAATTCCTTCCTTTCTTCTTCCCCCAGAAATTTCTCTTTGGGTGAAATACCCAATAGATTCCCAGGCAGTGTCCAGTGTTGCAGCATCGGTGGGTGGAGTTGTGCCTTGGCATTGTGGGCACTGCCAGAGCTGCTGGAAAGCACTCGTGTCACTGGGTTTTACCTGCCCCAATTTGCTGACAAATCATCTCTGATTTGTCCCGATTTGCTCTCTTAGGTCTGTGTGGTGCAAAAGACTGACACCAAGAAGATGTACGCCATGAAATACATGAACAAACAGAAGTGTGTGGAGCGTAATGAAGTGAGAAATGTTTTCAAGGAGCTGCAAATTATGCAGGGCCTGGAACACCCTTTCTTGGTTAACTTATGGTAAGACATGGCTCCTTGGCTCACTGGTTGAGTCAGTGCAGTCAATTACAGACACCTTCGAGACCGGACCTTCGTCATATGCTTCAAGCCTGTCTTGAAAGCAGCTGGCGTGTTCCACTGACTGGGGCTCTTGTTTCAGGGGAATCCTGTTTAGTTAAACAAGCAGTTATCTCCCTTGTCCCCTGCAGACAGCACAAGATAATTTGTTCATGTGTTCCTTTGCAGTGTCCCTGCAGGCAGGTATTGGCTATCACCATAACTGCACCTGCATTTAAAAGTCTGGCTTGTAGTGCTGCTCATCACATCAAGCAATCAGGATGTTGATAAAGAAAAATCCATGAGGAAAGCTGGTTGTCAGGCCCTTTCAGAGAGACACAGTCCATCAAATGAGGTCGTGTACAGAGGACCAGCAGAGACCAGCTGCCCCCCTGTTGTATTGAGCACATGGGTTCATGGACAGACTGCTGCCATGCGAGCCAGTGCCTGACAGAGAGACCTCCAGTGCTGGGGGTCTGGGCAGGGCTGTGCTGGTCCTGGGCTCCTCTGCATTGCTCCTGTGGTCAATTCCCATTGGTGCTCAGAGAAGGCAGAAGGCCCATCTTGAGTTGTTCGTGCAATCTGTTCTCAGATCTTATGGATCTGAGACTAAATTAATGTCATCATAAGTGTGACAATAGTGGGAAACGGAGCATGGAAAGGTCATGAAATTGTAATTTCTCAAGTGAAAAATTCCAAGAAATGATTAGTATTCCCAGAGGTTCCTTTATTACCTGTCATTTTTCAGTGCTAATGTCCTTGAACCATGTGTATGCTGTTTTAGGTACTCATTTCAGGATGAAGAGGATATGTTCATGGTGGTTGACCTGCTGCTTGGAGGGGACCTGCGCTACCATCTCCAACAAAATGTGCGGTTCCAAGAGGGAACTGTGAAACTCTTCATCTGTGAGCTGGTGCTGGCCCTTGACTACCTGCAGAGTAGGCACATCATCCACAGGTCAGCCAGGCCACAGGCTATGCTGTGGGCAGGTTTGTTCCTCTTTGATGTGAAATGACAAATAGAAGCTTAAGTGATAAACAACATATTCTCCCACATATTTGCTTTTATGTGAAACATAAGGCTTCCCCAAGAAAAGTATTTCATATACAGCAGAGAGCATCTGACTTCTCCCTCTGGGGTAGCTGGGAAATAGCAAATTTGGTTGTCTGCTGATCCTGCAAATAATTGTCTCTGATAGGTTTTAATTAGCTGTAGCTCATTAATATCCATCCTGGTCCAGGGAGGGTAGGTGTCAGCAGTCAGAACTCCTGTGTTCATGCTTGAAGATGTCTCTCTTTGCCCCCCCTGTCTGTATTGCACCAAAATAAGAGGACTGGTCCCAAACACAGCTTTTTTGTGTATGAGGTAAATCCCTTTCTAGAAGTGCTGAGAGTTTCTTTTTGGCTACCACAATTTCTCATGGCCAGTGAAAAAATGCATGAGCTTTTCCCATACCTTTGAAAACTTGCAGAATAGCAGAGGAGGCAGAGGTTTCCCCTGGCTGGGAAGCAGGGTTTGCCTCTGGATGGATGGACACACAGCTCTTCTGCTGGTGTCATGGACAGCACAAACCTTGGGGGCCCAAGAGTTTAGCCAAGTTAGCTGCTGTCAGGGAGGATGAACAGGGAGGGACTATAGCATCAGTAATTGCAGGGAGGTCACTTCATTTAGAAATACCACTCCACATGAGCATTCTTGTGCAGTATAAGAATTAAGCATGGAAAGTGTAAAATTAAAATGGTCCTGTTTGTTAGTGGGTAAGGCACACACTGGTGAGGATGAATGCCTGTTCCTGTCCACAGTGTCCAGCTGCCATGTCCAGGTTGTGAGGGCAGAATGACCCCTTGCCTGTCCCTGCAGCCACAAGAGCCTAGAGCAGTTCTGCTCTGCTGCAGTCCGGGCTGGGCGCTGGGGTCAGCTCCCACATTCTCAGGAGTCTCCTCTTTCATGCTGCTTGTTTTGTGCTTTACATGCATGGATCTTTGCCCCAGTGTGAATAGGAGTGGGAGAAACTGCAGGTGAGATTGCATTGTGCTTTTCACACAGCTGCATGTGTTTAAGGTAACTCAAGTACAACAAAACATGTATGGCAGGCTGTAAAAATTGCAAGTTATTTAATTAACACTGTAATGCAAGTTGTTTAATTAACACTGTAACCCAGTGGGATAGTATTTGATTGATAAAGTGATTCAGCTGAGTCAATTACACTGAAACAGCTGTAATTGAGAACATCAGGAGACAGGGAAGCAATGGCTTTGTTTGGCTGAACAAAACTGTTCAGAGACAGCAAACTCAGGCTGGAATTATTTCCCACCTGGATGTAAAAGAAGGGGAAATATTAATATATTTTAGGTTAGGAAATGATATAACCAGTTTATAAAAAAGAAGTATACAAAAGAACAATAACCAGAATTATCTCTGGTCATTGTTTGCATCCTGAGAATGATCTTACTGTGCTGGTGTAATTCCAGAGGCTGCATGCCAGACTGAGGGCGATCAGAAACAGCCACAGTAGAAATTAAAAAATAAAAAAAAAAAAATTGAAACCATTTCTCTGTGCTTAGGGGGAAAATCAGCCACTTACCTGATACTGCCTTGTGCTCTGGTAACAATGCCTGTCCCCATATTCACCTGTATGATGGGATGGCACCAGGAAGGTAACAAATGTTTATAACCCACTGGAAGTAGTTTGGGTGACAAGATGCCAGAGACCTGTAAGCTATTAGATGACAAGTAGATATATTGTGGGGTTTTGATTCCAGGTGGCTTGGAGAACTCAAATGTGTCTTAAGGATTGAATTTTTAAAGATAAAATCCTAAATGTGCTCATTTCTTCACTTGGAACTCCTGGGCCTGGTGGGGAGCACCAGCTGGCACAGGGTCACTGCACCTGTTGCCTGCCTCTCGGCTGGGACCTTCTCCCTGGGGCATCAGCTGGCCAGGTGCTCAGTGGGGACTGGTGTAATGAGCTCATTAAAGCCAGGTAATGGTTTGTAAAGTCACTCAGGTGAACACAGCTGTATCAGAGTATCAGGTGTACATTTTCTCCCTTCGGTGAAAGTGTTTCCCTACAGCATTGCTATAGGTAATATTTTGTGGGGTTCTTTTACTCAGGAATAAAACCTGTGGGTAACCCATTTGTATCTAGAACAGAGATGTTACAATAATTTAATGTGTACTGAGTGAATGGAGAACCCTTCTCAATACAGTATCGAAACAGATTGAAAAGTAACAGGAGGAAAACAATTAAAAGAAGCTCTAACTTAACTGTGGGTGGACTTAGACCTGAGTGTTGCTCACCCCAACCCCTGCAGCTTTCGAAGGGTACCCACTGCTGCTGATGCCGTTTGATTAGTCATTCTCTTACACCTAAATCAAACAGGAACATCAGAGCTGAGAAGCCCCGAGGCTCTGAGGGCACAGTGTCTCTGCCAGGGTCCCAGAGCCTGGGCTTTCCTGAGGTGCCTGCAGCCGTGTTTCCTCTCACTTCTCTAGGCTAATGGCTGTCTTTCCTCTGCTTTTCTTCTCAGAGATATCAAGCCCGACAACATTTTACTGGATGAGCACGGTAAGTGCCAGGTGCTTTGTGGTCATGCATAAGTATAAAAGCAGTCAGAGAGAGGAGACCCAAGCTGTAGTCTCCGTGCTTGCTGATGCCATCCTTTGGGGTTGCTCTCTCTCCCTCAGCCTAACAGGGAGCATGACCATCTGTAGTGGTTTGGTCCAAAATACTCATTACTGTTTATCTGCTGTGAGATAAGAATTAGGAGAAATGCAAAACAGGCACCAAACTTGAAAGAATATAAAGAAGTTTATTAACAGACCTAAAAGAAGAAAAAAAATTATACCACCTTCAGAACTCTCCTCCTCCCCCCACCTTCCTCCCTTCTCCCACTGACAATGTGAAAAGACAACCCTTGAGATGTTCAGTCTGTTTACCACTTCCATAATAACCTTGTTCAGTCCATTTAGAGAGAGAAGTCTCTTCTTGCTCATGCTATGAAAACATTATCACAACGAGACAGCCGCCCACTTCCAAATATTGTTCAGTCCATTTAGGAAGAGGAGTCTCTCTGCCTGCGTGTGAGTCCTTTCCCCCGACTTGCAGCTTTTCCCGCAACTGCTTTCGAGGGTCCACTCTTGAAGTTTTTTGGGGTACAATTTTAAGGTTGAGCCGTTCAGAAACAAAAACAGAGGCCCTTCTCCTTCCCTGGGAGCAAAGGGTCTTCATCATCTTCATCGTTAGGACTATCTCTGGGAGCATCTCTAGGAACTGAGGTTTTCTCCTTTCCCATTTGGAGCAAAAGTCCTCATCTGGTTCATCTCTACGGACTGAGGTTTTCTCCTTTCCCCTTTGGAGCAAAAGTCCTCATCTGGTTCATCTCTCCCTGTCCAAACTTCTCATGAAATTACAGCTGCGTCAGCATCTGCCTATCTCAGCGCAGGTGCTTTTGCTCACGAGTTGAACACTCCACCCCCCATATCTTCATGAAATTACAACAGGATACTCTGATATATCATAGCTTCACAACAGAATTTCAGCTTTAAGCATCTCCTCTCTCTCTTCCCTCAGGTTTTCAGCTCTTCACAGCAGTAAAAGGGTTAATCTCACCTCGGCCTTGCAGCTTTGCAGCTGGAATGTTGAATTTTTCTTATCGCAGTGGAGAGGGGGGAGAGCCGAGCCGCTCCGGCTGCCCACGGCAAGGCAGTGGGGGGGGTTCCACGGCTGGAACAGGTCCATGGCTTCAGGATGGCCGTGGCCCGGCCCGGCCTGGCCCAGGCAGGGCCTGGCCGGGCCCGCTGGCCCCCACACGGGGCCTGCAGCCACTTGTCCCAGCGCCGGAAACGAGAGAGAGCTTGGAGGGGGAGTTTGCCTATTCTTAAATGTGGATCACAGAGGTGATCACAACTTTAAGTGGCTTAGAGAATTGTCCATATTCAAACTGGCCAGCTGATAGGTTCTATCAGTTCCCAGAGGAAACTGTAAGCACCCCTTAGCAAGGACGTCCCTTCCGGGACTATGCTTGCTAACCTATGACACCATCCCATCCTTTTGTGCTCCACTCGCTGTCTCTTGCTTTTTGAGCAGCAGTGTCTTGTACCTTCAGGGCACTGGGCAACCTGTGATGCTTTGGGGTTGCCTTGGTGTTTTAACCAACACCTCTTTTGGCTGACTGACTTGATGGTGTCCCCACAAGGCACTGGCAGGGACCATATGTTTGGCGCTGCTTGGGGTCTGTTGCCCAGCACACCTGATTTTAACATTTTCTTGGGTCTTGTTTAAAACTTACTCAAAATGCCTCATTTGAAGGGCAATGCTTGTGTCACTGCAGGGTTTGTGCAGTGTGTGCTCACAAACAGAATTAATTATGGTGCAATAGATAATCCTCATTCATGTATTTTCTTTTTCCTTGAGCATTTGGCATGGGGAGGGAGCTCTGAAGAGGATTTTGGGGCTGGGTATGTTATAAATGTTGCTATCAGTTTTTCTGTAGTTTTTCTTGGGCAAAACTCCTGACTGTATCCTTGCATGGCCCTTCAGTCACATTTTTTTCCTGGCAAAGATCTCGCAGTGAAGAGTTGTCTGGTATTTATTGGTTTGTAATTCATTAGAGAAACATTTTGTTAGCTCATATTTTTTAAAAAATCCAAGTAACTGGCTTATTGTGAGAAATTTTCATTAGCAGTTACAGCAAGGTGCTTGAAGAGAAAAAGTCAGTGCAGGGAAGAGGCATACCTGAATTTGTTATCACTTCAGAGGCTGTAGCAGAGATGCCGCAGCTCCCAAGGGAGGCATTGCCTGGCTCTGTGACCGGGTGTGTGTGACCAGGGTTGCCTGGCAGCATCGAGCCCAGGCTCGATCTGTTTGCATACGACCTCTAATTTCAGAGCACTGGTTGATTATTTATTTAGGAGCTGGCAGCAAAGTGGCTTTGCCTCCAGGTGCTGGAGCCCCTGTCCTGCCTCGCTCAGTCCTTCTCTGGCTGTTGCCCCATACACAGACTGTGGAAAGTTCTGTCCTCCCTGATGTGTTGGGGACCTGCTCCTCCAGCCAGACTCCTGGCACTGCTGGGGCTCCAGGCTGCCCGTCTTTTGTGGGACTGCCTTTGGTCAGTTCGATGCTTTGGTGACCCATCACCATTCTCCCAGAACGTCTGTGCCCCTCAGACTGGGATGACACAGCTTCCTGAGGGATCACCATGGCTGTGGGAATGTAGGTCAGCATTCCTTGAAGAGGGAAAAAAAAAATAGGAAAAGGCTCTGTACATGTCTGCAGCTGCATTCAGCCCAAAAAGACACAACCTACTAACTTCTTTAATGACACTACAATTCAGGATGAGTTTTGAGTCTATTCTTTGTTCACTGTGATTTTTTAACTCTCTATTGCAGAGGTTTCAGAGTGTTTTTTCTGGGGACATACCCTTGACTCCAATGTCCTTTTGTCTGTGACTTGTAGTATTCCTTTTCTTCATCCATGGCCGCAAAGGTTTGTCTTCCAAGGCATACAGAAAGCTTTGGACACACACAGAGTTTTTTTTCTTGTCCCCAAGGCAGCTGCTATTGTAGCTGCATGTTTATCTATATTTAGCCTAATAGATCATGGTTGTTTTTCAGTATCTCTTTCCCTGTGGCGCAGAGCTGCAGCTCCCTATTCTCTCTTCTCTCCCATCACCAGGCTTTCACACCTGGGATCACAAAACAGATGCAATTTACTAACATTAATTTTTTTATAATTTTTGGGACCAGTCCCCTGAGACTATGAAGGACCTGAAGACCTTCAGCAATCAGACTTCAGTCCTTAATATTTTTATACTCCTCTTGTCCCTTAACCCTGCCCTTTGGCGCATCTACTTTTCCAGCTGTGAAGCTCGTTTCCAGCTGTGACCCCTTCAGATTTAAGTTTGGAAAGGCCCCCAGCTCTTTTGCAGATGCCAGCACCCTTTTTGTGGGTGTTAATAGCCAAGGGAGTTACAGGAGCCCTTGTGTACATCACTTAATCTTTGTGCAGGAGGCTGGCTCCAGTTTTTAATGCCTCTCATGATGCCACATACTGGTTGAAATGTGTTATCCTGACACTGACTGTCATGGACTTGACACTTTTGCCTCCATCAACCTGGTTGGTGACATTCTGTATTACCGTATCAATTTCAGCCAAGGAATTAACATGAGCCATAAATGAAGTGGAATATCAGACAAATACCTCTCTGTGCAAGGAAAGAGCCATTGTTCAACATCACAAATTGAGATTAGGTCCCCCCAATGAAAAAGCCCTCAGCAGATGACACATCCAGCAGCCATTCCAAGCACAAAGTGATTTCCTCCTTTAAAGACATGTTCATCAATTTGATTCAGTGACAGCATAGCTCACGTGGGAATGAACAAATATAACAGATGGCAGTTTCCAGGAGTTGTGACTAATTAATCAGGAGATTCTGGCCAGGTCATTTGTCTAATAAACTTGAAGAAAGGCTCAGTTTTATCTCTAGTGAAACAGAGATTTTTTGCAAGAGCCCTGTAATGGCTTTGCTCAGTATTCTTGCTTGTACTACTGCCGGAAGGAACTCAAGGGCAGTGTTGTAATGGGTGAGTTATGCCAATGCAGGCATGGCACACGTGGCCCATTTGCTCTCTCATCTCAGGTGAAAAAAAACCCTTCCAGTAGCCTCCATGCTCCATAACTCCTGGGGTTTCTAGTTTCATATTCTTTAAAATGTTTTCTTGGATGAATCTGCAGAAGCATTATATTTTTTGCACTAAAGATGTTCTAGAAAGATGAAGGAATTATGAAGTAACAAAGGTGTAAAATACGATAAGAAAATTGTTTGCCTTAAGGCAAACCCAGTGATTGATCATGCAATGCCAGTTTCAGGCAGGCTGGGCTTGGGGAAGCCTCATGTGGTGCCTGAGTGCAGCTCTGGCCATGCTGGTTCAGAACTGGCTGCAATTAGAGATGCTAAGCAACCAGGAAGACACAAGCCTTAAGGTTTGACCCAGCAGCAACCCCCAGTAAATCCATTGTGGGCACCAGTAGCTCCCACCCCGTAGCTCTCTGTCACTGTTCAGCCTCGTACTGCCCCAACCCCCTTCCTCAGCCTCACTGGCTTGATTTGGTCATTTCTCAAGTGGGCTAGTTTATAAAACCTGTCATTTATTTGAAGTGAATAATTTAGAAGATGAATCCAGAGAAAGTCACATTTGTGTTTGGAATATCAAATTCTTAATAAGCCTTTACGATTCGTATTTCTGAAAACAGCTTCTCACAAAGTGGAATGAAAGCTAGCGTTGAAAGGGAAAACGGTGCAAGGATGCAGAGGACGTAGCCAGATAGGGCAGTTGGATATCATTCTTCCTCCCTAGTGCTCCCCAGCAATGTGATGCCACTCTTTAGTGGGCAGACTGGGGGACTGAGTGCCCAGTGGATGGCGTAAGTAGTGGGGAGGGCTCCATAGGTCTGTCAGGGACTCTGTGCGAGGCGAGTGCCGATGTCTGGCTCATGCTCTCCCAGCAGTGCCATGGCTCAACAGAGGGAACATGGATATGATACAGAGATTTTAGGTGAAATCACAAGTTCTACTTTTACTCCCCAGGTTTTCCCAGCTACATCAGGTATTTGCAGCAGGCAACTTGTATTGCTGCTCTCACAGAATAGATCTATAGGCACAGTCATAAATACTTACTGAAATGCTCATGGCATCCAGAGAAGACAACAGAAGTTTATTGCCAGAGCATCAACTTTTAGACCTATGAAGGTGATCTTACTCTGCTTTGACTCATGAACTAGTGCAGCAGTGAATTTCTAGCTGTTGAAGCTAATGACTGAGGAAGGTGGTGTCACAGCCTCTGTGTCAGTAAAAGTCGCTTTGCTTCGACCTCTGTGGTTAGTGGAAACAGCAGCAATCCAGCTCCCTTCTGTTACTGCCAAGGGCGCAATGCTGCAAAACACTACAAACAGAACAGCCGATGTGTTGACAGTGAACCCACCTTTGTCAGGGGTGAGCGGGCTCAGTGCTTGAGGAGATGCAGGAGGTGGGGAAATGGAGCCTGCCTGCTTTTGATCAGGAAAATTCGCCTGAACCAAACCACAAGTTTCAGAGAGACTTGCTTCTGTGCAGCCAGCTGTGTCTGATCACCTGCATCACCTTGTGGGACTGCTCCGTTCATTGACAGTGGTTCAGTTAATGAGGAATAATAAATTAAATGCCTTAGGAAAAAAATCAAGTAAAAGCACAGGCAGGAGCTAAGTGGGAGCATTGTCTTTCTCATCATTGCAGATCACATCTACCTTTTTTATTTCCTTTTTTGGTTCACAGGCAGCAGCTGTGCATATTATAGGCATGGCAGCAGAGCCTGTTCCTCCCCCAAGGGAGTTTCATGATGTTTGAATTTCTGTGCAAGACTCTTGCTGCCTGCTAAAGGTGTTTGGTTCCATTCTGGAGGCATCCTCTAAAGAGGAAAATGGAGGGAGCGCTTAATACCTGGAACACCAGATGGCAAAAAACTAGGGAGCTGAACTTCAAGATTTTGGGGTTTTTTTAAACATAGTGGAATTTTTTTCTGTGAGAAAAGTGCAGTTTTCCTAAAATACAGGAAGACTCACAACAATCATCACTAAATTACTTCTTGGAGAACTCTTATATTTTCTGGTTCCCCAGAGGGAAAATAAGGGAATATTTGGAAAAACAAGAGACATCTGCAAGCAGCCTGCAAGCTGAAGTATTTTCTATCAGTTCTCCCACCAGAATTTTTTTCCTGGAAATTCCTTTCCATGGAGTATTTTGCTTTATGTTTCTGATTCAGAGCTATTTCTTGTGTGAAATTAAAACCAACCATCTTATACATTAGCCTCTGTCTTTCAGGACATGTGCACATCACCGATTTCAATATCGCCACAATGCTGACAAAGGAGAGCCATGTCACCACCATTGCTGGCACAAAGCCCTACATGGGTGAGAACCAATGGCAGTTGCATGTTCTTGAATCACCATTCTATGGGCTTGGGTGGACTGCTGTGGTGGTACACAGTGAAGACATTTTTGATTAGAGTTTGGACCCTTTTCTTCCTGTTCCACATCAAAACATACACAGTTTGAAGTGAGGGGAACCCTGGAGAGGAGACGCAGGGTGGGAACAGGAGTCCCTCTCCAGAAATGCCTCAGTGCAGCTGGGGAATGTGTGTGTCCATCTACTGACGCAAGCATACCATGAATACAGATTTTAGCGCCATAATGCCACACTGTACAGCATGGATTTGATTATTAACTAAGATAGTTGCACTCCTGAGATCCCCAAGCACTTCACAAGCAGCAGTCGCATTGTGTAGCAATGATGAAATACTCCTGCTACCCTTGAGAAGGGAAATTATGCACATCAGTTTGTATTTGGTCCCTCAGTACATCAGCACGAAAGTCTTATGCTGCTGTACCACTAGCAATAATTTGAATTTTTATATGAAATGACTGCTTTAAAAATTAACATTACTCTGTGTTTAGGCCAAGTGAGTGGTTGTAAGAAAACATTGCTCCTTGTTTTGTTTGGTTTAGAGCAATTCTTGACTCCCAGGTTGTGCAAAAACCCTGAAGTACTTTTTCCCGTTAGTGAAAAATCTAATGGCTAAGAAAAAACATTTCAGTTGGTCCCTCCCCCCGCTTCCCATTAAAAGCTGTGGTTCTCAGGCTTCATTCAGTTAAAATTTGGTTTTCCATGCCAAGGATGCAGTTGGCACCATGTCTGCATTTATGCTGCATATTAATGTTCCCAAAGAGCTGCTTTCATTGATGGCTGAGACTGGATTTGGGCTCTGCCAGACTGAAGTGCTTGAACAAAGAGATGAGTGGGATGGGAACAGCTTCCCAAGATGCAGATCTGCTGAGCTCTGACAGGGGCAGAGACACTTCACCAGGGAGATGAAGAGATACTCAGGCCACCTTATGCCTAGATTGAGTGAATGTGCTTACTCTGGAGGACATTTACTGTGAATGATGGGAACTCCTGTGTCAGTAAAAGGAATTTGTTCTTTTGGGGCCTTGGGGGCAGAGAAGCACAGAGAGTTTCACGTGGAGAGGACTCTGGGGCTACTGGGTGGCCCTGGTGCAGGAGCATGGCAGCACGGGAAGGGCATGGGTCAGGTGTTCCGTGTTCCTCGTTCCCACTTGGGATTGCAGCTAGGCAACTTTTTCTCCCCTGTATTTTACAGCACCTGAAATGTTTAACTCCACAAAACCCACCAGCTACTCCTTCGCCGTGGACTGGTGGTCACTGGGAGTCACTGCCTATGAGCTGCTCAGGACTCGGGTATGTGTGTGGCTCATGGCCTGGCCTTCTCTGTCCTTGGACATGCTGTTGGGAAGGTTAATGCTTTATAACAGAGATGAGACAGCCAAGATGAATTCGAGGCTTTAGGGGTTATTACAGCAGAGGAAGCAGAGACCACATCTTCACCAGGGTTCTTGTGATCATGGCTAAGAGCTCAGAGAAGCTGCTGCAATACAGAACAGCATGTTGTGGCAGTTCCCCACTGTGGCTGAGGGCCCCGGGGTTGGTATAAGTGGGACAAGGCAAACAAGCAATAGCTCCTGAAGTTTGGGCTGCAGTGTCCTTTACTTGGAGCTTCTATCCTGCAAGGAAAAAAGAAAACTTGAAAAAATAATCTTGTTGCTGTTGTAACAAGACTGAGCTGTTGGAGCAAATGATGGGAAAAGCCCAATCCCTGCCTGTGCCATCAGGGCTCTGCTGCTGACTTGGGCAACGTTGGGAGCCGAGTAGATAGACAAATACATCAGTGTGTTGGAAGTGTTGTGTAAAAAAGTGGGACAAAATTTTAAAAATTACATTCTTCTAAACAAAAGAATGTAATTTAAAGAGGAATGTTTAAAATCTTGTGAGGCTCTGAAGCTTCTTTTAGTATGAGTATGCAAAACATGTTTTTTAAAAACTCTATCATCAGTCTTTGCAGAATGCCTGAAAAACATTTTGATGAACAGATTTTTTCAGTCGAATTTGTGTGTCTCACTTGTGAGAGATCAGTTTAGCAGACATTGAGGAGATGTGGCTGTCTGACTTGTTAGGTAACTGAGAGGCAATGCACTCTCTGTAAACATCTTAATGTAATATTTGAGTTTTCCACATATAATGCTAAATGAATGGCAGGACTGCATCTCGTTGATGGCACTGCTTCTAAAGGCAGGAGCAGAAATGCTATTTTGTGCTCATACTTGATGGCACAGCCATGTTGAGATGGTGGCACCTGCGTGGCTGTCACGTGGGGGAAGTGAAAGGAGACCATGAGGTCCATCTAGCGTTGGCACATGTCAAGCACACCGCACCTGATCTGATCTCACTATTTATAGCTACTATTCTTTAAATGTACTTTTAATACCCTCCTGCCGTCTTCCCCCCAAAATAAGGTAAAAATCTGTGAATCAAAACTTTCAAGATGGAAACACTCTGCCATTTTAAGTTCTCTCTCCAGGTTAGGCAGCAGAATTTTTGTAGATGGAAAATAAACAGGGAGGTGACTTTACCTGAGCAGTGTCACTGGCTGTACACTGCATGTTGATGCAGGAGGAGTCCCTGGTGTTCCACTGCACCATGTGCTTCCTCTGCAATGGCTCACCTATCCCAGTGACATGACACTGGCCATGGGGCAGAAGGGACTGTCACCCTGCGTCCTGACGCCCACCTGAGGCTGGTGACCCTTCCTGGGACATCCTTTTCCAAGCTGATTTTATTGTTGGGACGCATTTGTCTCCTGTTCACCGGCATTGTCCCCAGCACGAGTGAAGTATCAGGAGTGCTCTAACCACAGCACTTTGTGTCATAGCCTTGTAAGATAAAAACACTGAAAAGACCAAGCAAATTCCCACTGATAACTCTGACTTCTGGGGTTTGCTCCTGCCTTTCCTGCTGTTAAATGCCTACTTATTAGCTTAGTTCTTGCTGACATTTTGTTTTTTTCAACTGAGCCATGGTCACACAAGGAGAGATGTCCCACAGGAGGCTGCGGACTGGACAGTGAGATTGTGTGAAGCTTCTGGGCTCTAACCAGATTTCCCAGGGAGTCTGAAAAAGCAGATAAATTCAAGTGCTTTTCTTGTGGCGTTTCCCACAGAGGCCATATCACATTCGGTCCAACACTTCCGCA
This sequence comes from Corvus kubaryi, assembly GCF_017639235.1. NCBI lineage: Eukaryota > Metazoa > Chordata > Aves > Passeriformes > Corvidae > Corvus > Corvus kubaryi. The sequence goes on along the minus strand of NW_024582090.1, from coordinate 282,899 downwards.
GATGACATCGCTCATGTGTTCAAGACAGCTACAGTGATGTACCCTGCCGCGTGGTCCCCGGACATGGTGTCACTGATCAAGAAGGTGAGGGCGGCTGCAGGGCGGGCGAGGGGCTGGGAAGTGTCCGGTGCTCTTGCCACTTGCAGCCTCTGCACTACATGGTGGGAAGCCCTTGCAAATGGTGACATGGGCAACCTTGGCTTCCAGAGTTTCCTCTATAACTTTGCTTTTGGGAATTAACTGACTTAGAAGCAGATATTGATATATGTGTCAATAAATTTAGCCCCAAAATTAAATTTTTTTAATTCTCAGCAATTTTTTCCCAATAATGGAAATATTTTCAAGAAGTGCTGAGACTGTTGAAATCCTTTGATGGCATGTGGTTTATGCACCACTGCAATTTTTTTTTCAATAAAGCTGTTATCAAAATTGCTTTAAAATCATTACTGGAAGCATTTTGAAGCTGAAATCCCATTTGAAATGAAGCCATAGCTTCAGTAAACAAGACTATGGCTTAACAGTGGTAGCAAAACTGAGCACTTAACCCCTGCATACCATCACTGGCAGCAAATTTTAGGGAAGTTTAAATAGTTTTTTAATTTCAAATCAGTGTGGGCAATAAAGTAGTACTTAATGTAGCTTTCAACTATTTCTTGTTCCAAATAATTTGTATATGTATTCTATAATTTCTAATGAAATAGATGATCAAACATTTTAATGAAAAGAGGCTGTCAATTCTTTGCTGAGACAGAATCATGGTGTATTTTCCAGGAAGAAAATTGAAGAATATCTCCATTTGCTGAAAATTCAATGAAGCCAGTATTTCATTAAGCCTAACAGTAATACAGGGATATTTACTGCAGATGTCTTATGTGTTGCTATGCTGGAAGTTTTTCCCTGGACCACAGCAGGCTGCAAACCATGGAGGCTCCCTTGTGAATAAATAATACAATGTCACAATTATTTAAATTTCCCAGTGCTCCTTTGCATCTGGTTTAACAGCCATATGTATTATACATGAAGTCAACTGTGGCTCCTTTCTGGCTCAACCATCCCCTGTGGATTTCTGTATTTATTAACGTCCCAGGCAGATGCTTATCATCGTGGAGCCGCAGTGCTGGTGTTAGGCTGGAGTCCAGAGCTCTGCAGAGGGATCTGGGCAGTGGGAACATTGCTGTGTAACTGGCTGCATGCCAGCATGAGGAGGGCTGTGCGAGTCACTTTGCCTATACCCTCCCCAAAGGGTTTGGATCCTCTGGTTTTCCTGCTCTGTTTTAGGAGTGCATGGTGTCAGAGTTTATGCAATGTATAATCCTTGAACAGAGCCAACCTCAACTCTTCCCTTCCACACAAGTAATCCCTACGGCAATGTTAAAAAATGATGAAAATAAGCAGTGTGAAGGCATGCATTCACACTGGAATAAAATTAATACTTTGGTAGAGTGAAAAAAGAGGATGTTTTACTGATCCAGTATTAAAAGCAGAACACAAAGGCCTGAGTGGAACTCCCCATTCCAAACAGATGCTTATTTTTAACATTGGACAAATTGTTTAATGCCACTGTACTGCCTCATTGCCTGCTCCTGCAATGGGGATAAAAGTAATTCGTAAAAATGGGAATAAGCAGAGTTAGAGGTTGTGAGCCTGTCACGTACCCTGGTGAAGGGTACGTGCCAGAGCAGGAGAGGCACTGGTCCAAGTACCAGCACTGATGCGGTGTCTCTGGCGCCATGTGTCCTTAGCCCTGCTCCACAGAATGTGTATGCTGTGGGGATGGTCTCATCTCTTCCCTTTAACTCTTGCTGCAGTTGCTCGAGCTGAACCCCGAGAAACGTTTTTCTCAGCTAAAGGACATCCAGTCCTTCCCGTATCTGTCTGATGTGAACTGGGATGCTGTTCTCCAGAAAAGAGTAATGCCAGAATTCATTCCCATGGTAAGGCCATCTGAGTGTAAAGGTTCCTCACACCCAGCACTGGGACATGGGACATTCTGACAAATTTCCACTGAAGCATGAGGTGTCACAAGGGAAAAAGAGTGACCAGGGCAGAGCTGTCTCTTCCCAGTGTAGCAAAGAGTAGTGGAGGGAGACTGTAGTGTGGGTGCCCCAAAACTGACATGCCCTGTTTGTAATGTTCCCAGAATTTCTGGGTGCAGAACCCACTGGGTTGTGCATCTGTGTGGGATGGACAGTGCCTGTGAGCCCTCTCATGCTGAGCTGCTCCCCACACCCAGTGCACCAGGATGGGCTCAGCAGCAGCCTGGGGATCACCCACCATCTTACGGGAATTGTTTTCTCCTGTAATGCCTCCCCTAACAACCTCATTGTTAACAGGAAATAGCATATACACTAGATTAGTGTTTCTGGGCCCTTTTAAATTGAATTAAAACAGCACACAAGTAACAGAACCCTTACAGAGAATAGTCCAACTGCTCCAACTGGTTTTCAGCAGAAGTTGGGCTGAAGTATGAATATCTGTTAATTGTATATCCACCCTTTTTTCTGGGTTTCTCTGTGGTGGGTACGATTCTGTATTGCTTGAAGACCAGTTCTGCTGGCTGCTGTGCTACTCTCAAAGAGGCACAACCCAGCCAGGACACTGTCCTCCTCCTCATTGCCACTCCAAAGCATCCAAAGTGCAGAGTACATGCAGGACCACAAAAGGAGCCACTGTCACGCCTTGAATATGGCCCCTAGCTGAAGGGACTGATAAAGTATATCAGGAGTATGGCCAGTGCTCTTGGCTGCATGTGAAATTATAATGAGTCCATCTTTTTTACAAAATTCCGCTCCCAGATGCAGTCCAGTTTATAAGAGACTCCTTAAGACAGGCTCTGATCATTTAAGGCCACCTCTCTCTCCCCTCCAGAAAGGCAGACTGAACTGTGACCCAGCCTTTGAACTGGAAGAAATGATCCTGGAATCCAAACCTCTTCACAAAAAAAAAAAGCGCTTGGCTAAGAAGGAGAAAGACACAAGCAAAAGCAATTCATCCCAGGTGAGAGCAAGCAGGTACAAGCATGTGGTCAAGGAGGTCTTTCATTTTTCAATGATTGCCATCTAGCAAGACCACAGCAAACTGAACAGAATAATTTTTTTCCCCTTGTGATCGAGTTTATTCCTAAAACTCTCCCCCGTCTTCCCTGTGGCAAAAGGCAGAATGTGCATGCACAGGTTTACTGCAAGAGGAGAGCCTTAATGCCATTCTCCCCACTGCAGGGCTAAAGATGCTCTGTGCCTAAACATATCGCCATGTCTCATTGAAACTGTCCTTACAATGTTTTTCTGTGTCAACTGTGAATTTATTCCTGATCTAGTTTCTTTTTCCATTCTGATGTGAAAGGCCAGCCACCTCCAGAAGCACCTGGAAATGCTCCAGAGGGACTTCATTGTTTTCAACAGAGAAAAGTAAGTTTTGATTCAGAGGCAGCAAAAGAGGCACTGGCCCTTGCCAAAGCCTTTGACAGTTTTGGGGGGCCCAGGGCTGAGGGAGCTTGGGGAGGGAGGCTGTGGGGGCCCTGTGTTGAAGGAGCTTGGGGGGCTCAGGGCTCGAGGAACTGTGGAGTGAGTGGCAGCTCATGCCAGGGAGTGGGGTGCTCCAAGGTGGCTGTGCCACTATGGGGTCTTGGCACTGTCTGGGCTTTCCCTCACAACTCAATCATCCTTTTCTATCCCCAAGGGTGAGACCTCACCATGACAGCATCCAAGAGACCATGACAAAAAGTGGAGGTACACACAGGGAGGACAACCAGAACAACCACTTCTGAGAACAGCACAGCCCATGCAGGGGACCTCCTCGTGGGGCTGTGGCTCACCAACCCATGCACCTTCACAGTGTTGGGCCATGGACTTGTCCTCTGCTGCTGGGACCCTGCCAACAGCCCAGGGCACAGAGGAGAGCTGGGCCACAGTTGATTAGACTCAGATCCTGTTATGTTGCCTTTCCTGGTGGCAGGAATGGGACCACAAGACAATGGATAAGACAGTATCCACTGTTTTGGCTTGGCTGGCAGTTGCCGCAGCTCTTGGTGTCACCATGCAGGCAACTGCCACAGTGTGACCGAGAAGCTGAGCTGCATTGTGCTTAGAGGTGCCCATCACCACGTCAGTCGCGGTACTGGGACCACAGCTGTGCCGTGCCTGAGGGCTCTGCAGAGGTTGGGATTTCTGCATGGATGGGCTCATGGCTGGCTGCCTGAGGTGGAAGAGGTGGCTCTCAGATGCAGGGTCTTCACCAATGCATTGTGACAAAAGTGGCCTTTGCTTACAGGCAGCTCCTGCAACCATCTATGAGGATGGGCACAGGAGGCTGAAGATGAGCTCCTTCCTTAGTTGGGAGGAGGCAGCAAAGGTTTCCTGCCCATTTAGCCCTCTCTCCATGTACCCAGCAGGGCTGGCATGGTGCGTGGTCGGTGTGCTGACAGATGTGGACACCAAGAGGTAACAAGCAGGCACTGGTGAATCCCGATGCTTTACCAGTCTAGCCTGAAAAATCCATTCACTATCATGTTAAACTGCTGGAGTTCACTGAATCTGATGGGGTTTGGCTTCCAAAACAAGAGGGAAATGTGAATGTGTATTTTGAATCTCTCTACCACTGAAACAACACTCGATTTAAGCAGGGACTGCTTACAGGAAAAACTGCAGTGCTGATGTGGTCTTGCCAAGACTGAGATTGGCCAAAGCATTGCTACTGCGGTAATGGCGGGAATTATGCTATTATTTAAATGCTTTGACAGGCCTGAGGTTTCACCTCCTTATTTGACATTTTTCCCATTCTCAGCAATATAGTGAATGCATGATGAACTCTTTACCTCCCATTAACCCAAAGGTCAACATCCTGTCTGCCCCATCTGTCCCTGCAGTGGCATGCAGCAGGTGTCCCAGCATTGAGCAGCCCAGTTTGTGCCTAAAAACAAGCTTTAGTTTGGTGTCTTCCATGTTGTCGCCCCTCCTGCAGGGGTGGGGAGTGGGTGTCCCACAGCTGCTCCCCAGCTGGCTGCCATCACCTCAGGGTGCTGGGGTGAGGGGAAGCTGCTGCGACCTTGGCTGCAGCGCTCGCCACGCCGGTGCCCCGCGTTCCTCCGCGCTGCCCGCAGTGCTCCGCGCGATGTGCTGCGGCCTCACCACCTCCCTCCACACGCTGCGCCTGGGCAGCAGCATCGCCGTGCCTGTGGAAATAACCACAGGGAAAGGCCACCCTGTTCCGCCCAGGGAGCCGAAAAGCTGGAGCGGAGTTAGTTCATCAGTAAGTGGGTATCGGAGTCCTCAACGAGTGTCATTGTCATGGGAGTCACCTTTTCCTGCTTAGTCACAACACACCTTTCCCTGCTCTGTCAGAAAACACCCCAATTAATGTCGCAGTGTGCTTGCTCTCCCCTTCCCCAGCCATGCTGGCTTTCAAGCAGTAGGACTTCGGAGAGAGGTGGGGACTCCATGTCTCGGCCTTTGACTCATCATTCCCAGGAAGCCTTTCCAAAGCACCTCCAACGTTTCCCATTGATCCTCTGCTCTACACCCAGTCCTACACTGGGTCTGGGGCCGGGCACTGAGTCTGGCACCAGGCACTGTCAGGCGGACTGTGCTGACCGCTGTCCCTGTCTCCTGCACAGCACATCGCTATCATTGCCCTGCTCTGGTACAGGTAGAGGTTCAAATACCGTAAATGTATGTATCTGGAATCCTAGCTCTGCTCCTCCCTAGGAAAGAATCTACTGCTGCAGAAATACCTCTCTACTGGCTGGTCAGAGAAGCCCCAAAACAACTGAAGTACTTAAATTGTAAGAACATTGCATATTTAAAAATTCCTCAAGGATTTCTTCATCTCTCTATTCCTCTCTTCCTCTGTACACAGAGGCAGTTTCAGCTTAATCTCTACCAGGCAACAGGAAAAAGCCTTAATTATTTGATGGAAGAACTTCACAAAGCTTGTAAGCACAGCCTTCGCCACCCCGTCACAACTATTCTGGCCTGGCCCCTTAAGGACTGCTGCAGGGACAGCTTGTCCTGCCTGAGTTGCAGACATGTAAAAATAAGTATTTCAAGGTCAAGTACTGAAGAAGGGGAAGAAAGTGTATTTGTTTACCACAGCTGAAACTGACCCTTAATTTTTGTAGTCTTTAGAAAACAATCACTTTTTTTTTTTGCATGCTTTGCAAGCTTTGGAGGACAGTGCCTCTTGGTCTAACAGACAATGCCTGATGGAAGGCAGGCATTTCACTGACAGGAGTCCACAGAAAACAGCCTCCAAGGCTGTCCAGACAGGATGACCCCAAAGCTGTGCCCAGGCAGTGCCATGTGGAGCTGGTCCCTGTCAAGACACAGAAGACAGGGCACAGCTCTTGTCAGGCAGTCACAGCCCATGGTGGCCAGGCCATGCTCAGCCAGAGACTGCATGGACAAATGGAACAGGCTTTTACAAATACTTGCAATGTGCTGTTTTGCCAGTACCTTTACCTTTGCCTGAGAAGCTACACCAGCACCCTGACACCTGTAGCAGTGACTACTGCATGGTATTGCCCCGATGGCCTGTTGCTATAGCCCTCTCCAGCCCCAACACCACCCAAACCCCTCTGTCATCTCAGCCCAGTTCCCTGCGGGTGCAGCTGTGCACTACCCCTGCCAAGCAGCAGCAGTCTGAGGAAGAGAAGAGCCAGCCAACAACATGAATTTTTTGAAGGAACAACTTTTTTTTTTAATAAAGTGTACAAAGTAGTAAAACTCCTTATACAAGGTGCCGTGACAGCCATTACAGAGATGATTCGAGCTCCCCCATAGGCCTCACGATGAAACACCAGAGCATTCAGTGGAGATGAAGGAGATGAATGTGACAGACCCACCTGTCCCTACGAGCTCAGTGCACCTGCCCTCCCCATCCAACATCCTGCCTCCAGCCAGACCCTGCCCCCTCATCTGCCTGGCTGGGTCGCCCTGAGGGCTATTCCCACTGTCCCACACCACGGCATCCCACACACATTCAACACCAATAACACTGAACTGAGCAACCTGTCCGAGCGGCATGCATACAGAGAGGAAGAGCAAAACACAACCCAACCAAACCCACAACAGTAACAACAACAGAACTTTAAGGCTATGCAAAAACAAAATGAAGCAACATCTTTAAAGCTAGGTAGCAAGTAGCATTTGTGAAACATAAGGCTTGAGGCTTATTGATTCTTCAGAACAGGTTTATTTCTTTTCATTCTTAAACACCAATGTACCATTTTCTTCCTTTGCTTGAACAGGGATTTTGTTTCCTCCTCAGCCAGGACATTTAGCTCAGGGAGGTGATGTTGGAGCGACCTCCTGGGGGTGCGACGATGCGCTTGCTTGCTGAGCGCATGCCTTCATCAACCTGGGTACCTGGGATAGGACAAGAAAGTATGAAGGGAATGGAGAAAAGCAAAGTTAAGAGCATCTTCTTCACAGGACTGAGCAGTCAGGAATCCTGGAGCCTTGCCAAGGCCCTCCAGAAACTATCTACTGCAACCTGCTCCCTCTCCAACTCCAGTAGTAACCCCAAGAGCAGCAGTGGCTTGAACATCTCTGCAGATGCATTGTGAACAGACCCATGCAGCAAGAACAGCATCAGATGGTGTGCTGGCCTCTATAGTCTGCCTTGCTTTTACTGCAAGGTGCAGCTCCAGCCATGTTCTTTAAGGGACACACAGGATCTTGCCCTGCCATGATCCACTCTTGTGCTTACCTTACCCCAGGACACCTCCAACTGCCCCCTGCCCCAGGCCAGGGACAGGGATGCACGGCCAGTGGCTCTGTCCCCTCCCAGTCCAGCCACATGTGTTCACCTGACAGGCTGAATCCAGATTGATGGAGATTCCTGACAGGCGGTATCTGACGCGTGGGGGACTCCCTGGTTGACCCCGCAGGGGTGCCCCCCTTGGGGGTGGTGGTCAGGTCAAACACGGGTCCGTCATACAAGCCCCGGGGCACAGCATGCATCTCTGCCATCTGCCACCAGAGAGAAGAGGACAGTGACACTTCTCTAGCCCAGGGAGCATCATGCTCCAGCCATCCCCCGGCTCCTCAGTCCCCCAGCAGAAGGAACTCACACTGCCATGCACCCTAAGTCCTGCAGCACTGAGGCCTGGCACAGCCCCACTGCCCATCCTTCATCCCTGCCCTGGAAGGGGTTGCGGAGCCAGTGCAACAGGCTATCACCCAGATGGGGTTTTTGCTGCACAAATGGGGGAGGAGAAGGCGATTTTGGCCAACCTTTTAATTCAGCATTTCCCTCCAGACTCCTGCTGCAGCAGGAAAGGATGAGGAGAGACATTACCACTGCTAACCTTGAGGAGCATCTGCCTCCAACATGGCCCACCACTAACACGAAGGGCTCCCTATCCAAGCCTCAGCTATTTTGTACATTCAAAAACATCATCAGTTTGCAGTACTGCTTACAGGGTCCACCCAGAACAGCAAAGGAAACCCAACCAGTTATCAAGGGCAATTTGGGCTAACAGTATCCAAACTCTGTCTCCTGGCATCCCCATCTCCTCACCTTCCTCCTGGCTTTGATGCGCTTGTAGACATAGTCAGGGAAAGGGCTGCTGGGCAGGAATCGTCCAGTCCCCTGGGTCACATGCAGGTTGCCATCCTCCAGCATGATCTTCCCCTGGCATATGACAACCAGCGGGGCCCCACGGAGCTCCATCCCCTCAAAGATGTTGTATTCAGCCACCTGCAGCAACCCCAGGATGATGGTCAGAAGGGACAGGAGCACTGCCTGCCCATTCAGGGTGGGTCAGTCCCCACACCTCGCTGCTGGAGTCACCAATGCAGGCAGAAGACACCTCTAACAGCCTTGCCTGTTCAGAGGCCTCCTGTAGCTCACTAGCCCATCACAGTAAAAACCCACCAGAGCTCCCAACATGAACCAGGACCTGCTGGTTTGAAGCTCAGTGTGAGGAAGTACTCCAAGAACAGACGAAGGCAGGACCTAGGCTTGAGGTAAGGCATGAACAAAGCACTGTGGCAAGGCCAGGAAAAATATTTGTGCCTGGAAGAGGAACCAAGGTAAGGAGAAATGTGTGTCTTAACACCTGCACAGGGTCAGGAGAAGAACACCCAAGCAGGGTGAAAAAAGCCCCATGTCCTGAGCCTAGGGCTCACAGACATTCTACCCACAGTCACAACTGGCACCACCTGGAGCCTGGGCTCAGTCAATCCTCCTCAGAGTCAAGCAGGACAGTACCAAGCTCCCAGCAGCCAGGCCACCTTTCTACAAAGCTACTTGCATGCCACTCTTCAGCATTCACACAGATGAGTAGAGGACTTACAGATTGATGGGTTTTTGCTGTGATGATCTTTACTGCATCAGGATCCCATATAACCAGATCGCTGTCCGAGCCCACTGCTATTCTCCCTTTTCGTGGATACAGGTTGAAGATTTTGGCAGCATTAGTGCTCGTCACAGCCACAAACTGGTTTTCATCCATCTTTCCTGTGGCCTGCTCACACACAAAGAGAACTAAGTCCTTCTATGGGAAAAGGGTGAGTAAGAGCCCTGGGAAGCACCATCCTCACTCCCACACAAGGTGCTGGCTGGCTGGGCCCAAGCTTCTGAGGCTGATCTTACTAACTGGTGCCAGACAGACCAAGACTGGGGGCACAGCTTCTGGATGTTCATCCCAAGCCTGCAACAGCCACCCCTCCTGCTCCAGCTTGATTTGACTCTCAAAACCAGAGAGGGAACAAGCTGGGTGCCCAGCTCTGTGGGACAGTAGCATGGGTGTGTGAGATGGCAACCACCTCTGCTCACTCTGCCCGTTCCCTGGTGGGGCTCTCACCACTGCCTTGTCCCAGATGACAGACATTCGTTCCTCGATGCCGTTGGTTCCTTCTGGGATCGCTGTGAAGTTGTCTTTTCCAATGGCTTTCTGCGCGGTGCTGAAGGTACAGTGAGCACTTCCCGACACCTGCAGATCACCACTGAAGAGTGGTGGAACAAACCCATTGTCAGTCATTTTGCAGTCAGACAGCAACAGAGACATGAGGGATATGGATTTCCTCTGGCTACGGGCAGCCCCCGGCTCAGTGTTTTTTACTCTGCACCCTCATTTCCACAGCCCCTCAGCCTGAAGACTTCCACCTGACCCAGCCCCTGGGGCAGCTGTATCACGTGGGGGCAAGAGACCTCTGCCACACTGTGCTACCTGCCTGAGCATGGACAGCATCCTGTACAAAAGAGAAATCAACAGCTCAGCTCCTAGGGAACAGAGTGGTCTTTGTGTCAATCCAGAAGATGTCCTTTCATACCAGACTCCATCATTTGCACAAGTATGAAGAAAAAAACATGCCAGTGCAAGTCACAAAACCCATTTCTGGCAGTTTGTCAGGTCTGCTTGAGAGAGCCCTTCTGCCACACACGGAGGAAGGGGCATCTCTGCTCCAGGACCATTCCCCACTCCCACAGGCTGGCCCTTGTGTTGTGCACTGCCAGCTCCTGCATGCTGAGGGCTAGCACAGTCCTCCCCTGCCCCACGAAAGCCTGCTGCAGTGGGATGGAGGGAGTTGGGACTGCCCAGAAGCAGCTCTCTGCAGGAAGCCCAGAAGTGCTTCACTGAGGCCTCTTCACCCTCTGCCCGAAGTGGTACCTGGACAGATGAGATGCCCTGACCCATCCCGCTCCTAGGAAACAGGAAGAGCCAGGAGCTGCCCACAGACAAGGCAGGGAGAGGAACTGTCCATGGCTCCCTGGAAGTCACCCAGGTGCTGCTGGGTCCTCAGGGAACATTGGACAGGCAGCAGCTGGAAAGTCCTTGCTGCCAGGCAAAAGGAAGAAGACCAAAGCAAGCCAGTTCCCAGCACTGCCTACATGAGGCAAGGGGCCTCAAGCACCTGGGCAGTGCAGACACAGTGACTCTCCTCAAGGCTGCAAATCTGCCCTAATCCACTGATCATCTCCACCTTCCTCTGATAATTTCTGCCATATGTCTGACGGACTGTACAGACAGAAGTCCAGAAAGATCACACAACATGCTTTCTGCTGGAGAAAAGCCATCCAGCCCAGTTGGAACCTCACAGTGTCCCTCCCGCTGCAGCCTCACAGAAAACAGTACGGCAAAGGTGTCAAGACAGTCACCTATGAGCTGCAGGGACCAAGAATTGCTTGTGTCTTCTTCGAGGTCTGGCATAAATTGGAAGGTAAGGATTAGAAAACCAGTTCAGGAGCTGGGCTCACTTTTCCTTGCTAGTCGTTAAGACCTGCATCTCTATCATACATCCAGTACGAGCTGAGGTATCTCTTGTTCATTGACCACAGCAAAATGCAGGGTGAGCTGCATATTCAGACCCTCAAATGCACTGGCACCTCTCTTACACCCAGACACAGCATCTCCACTCTGGCACAACCCGGGTTTATCCTAAGGTGCCCCGCCGAAGAGACACCTCTTAGTGACTGCTCATCCCTTGCTCATCTTGGCAGAGATGTTTCCAGCATTACCTCAAAGGACATTTCCACTTACAACCCCCTCAGTGTCAGCCATCTGCTGGCTAACAGACCAGACAGTGTGCACACAATCGGATGTACAAACACAGGCTGAGTGGTGTGCGATGGACACACAGCACAAAGACAGGGCCAGGAACGCGCAGTATCTTCAGCTGCGTGCTGGCTTTGCCAGTGAGAGGATGGAGTGTAACTGTGAAAGGTCATGGCAAACTGCTGAAGTGCTTGTTTGTCTTTGTTTTCAACAAATCCCTTCTCTACCCCCTTGCCTTCAGGATGAAAAACCAACCTGCCATCCCAGCCAGATGTGCAGGAGCTGCTCCTAAAGGTCTCTTGCACTCTGCAGGCTCTGCTATTGCTCACCTCTATAGGTGTGTGAATATATCTGCTTTGTATTTGACTGGGGTCCCCACCAGCCTGTGAAACATGTAATGCCCTCCGCATTGGTGCAGCATCTTGCATCATCTTGCAGCATCCCAACTCAGGCAGCCATTCCCCATTTCTCCAGCTCAGTGAATGGTTCAGTTGACAAGTCTGTTTTAGCTTGTCCTCATTTCTTTGCCTTCTTCAGGGCATTTAAAATGGTTCGTGACTACTGGTATTTTTCTCATTAGTGATGTTAAGCTTACGGTGTCCTCCCTCAATTCTCGAGGATAAACCAACACGGCTTGGAGTCAGAGCCATTTCACTGGTCAGTTCATTACATCCCTACGGTGAAGTGGTTCAGGTTGGACTAACCTCTTTCTTCCCTAGCCAGAGTCCACTTTCCCCTAGCAGTATCCCCAGCAGAGGTGTCACTCACCTGGCCAGGAGGGAGTTGATGTAATCAGGAGTGGTTGGGTCTGGGCTCAGTGGCGGAGAGACCACAAATGCCGCAGCCTTGGCCCAGTTCTTGCTCCAGTAGTGTGTTCCATCAGTCCCCAGACTAGCTGTGATGGGCTCACCAAACACCACAATGCCTGGAGAAGGGCACAGAAAGAACAGTGTTTCAGTGGAGCCCAGTGGCATTCTCTGCTCCACAGCACTACCAACAGCCTGCCATGTCCCGAGAATACCCAGACCCATGCCATCACCACAGGGTCCTCCTGCTCAAGGGCACAGATCCTAGTGCACCAGAATCCCCCTTCATACCTCCTGGGGCAGGGGCAGCGAGCCCACTGAACAGAGCTGTGGACATGCCCACACTTGTGGGGCAGCCCTGTGCTCCACCACCACTGACAAATGGAGCTCCCAGCCACCTGAAAAGGCACCCAGGCACCTCCAAGGGGCCAGCACGTCAAAGGAAGGCCAGAGCTACACGCAGCAGCTCAACCCATTACCACGTGCAATGAACAAAGCGTCCTCATCAAGCCCTTCACAGCTGCAGACAAACTGTGGTGTTTAAAGCATTGCTCCTACCTGTGCCCCACATATTGATGTTACCTCACTGACAACAGGAGGTGATTCTATGTGGCCTGCTGCAGTGTCACCCTGCCCTTCACAAGTCAGGCAAACTCCTAAGCTAACTACTCCCCAGCAGAAGGGGAAGCAATGCACAGCACTCAAAGCAGAGTGCTGATCTTGGCAAAACAACCACGAGGACACAGGGACCACATAACCCAGGATCCTGGTGGCAGCAGCAGGGCTGAGTGCAGCACCAGCTGCCACTCACCTTTTTTTCTGGCTTGTGAGATGAGGTCAGCAGCACTTTTGCTCATCACTTTAGTCACGTAGAGAGGACAGTTGGTCTGGCTGGCAATAGTGATGGCCCGGAAGACAGCTTCTGCTTCCAGCTGGAACAGAGGATGGCACAAAGCTGCAGAAGAGCACTGGCTGGGCAGGGAGGAGCCCCTGTTACTCTCAGCACACCACTGATTACTGCGGACACCCTGTGCCCTCACTTTTACCCTTGACTCCCCCAGGGCAGTTTAATCAGGGAGACCTGAGGGGGGGGGAGCTTCCATCTCCTCAGAGCCTGGCCCAAATGGCAGGCTACAGTAACACAATGCCTGGCACAGGAGCACTGCCTGAACCCTGGTCCATGCCCAGCACAGGAGCACTGCCTGAACCCTGCTCAGGGACAAGCAGAGCCGCATCTGCTGTTTTTTCCACTGCCTGGTTCCAGCTCTCCCGACAGCCCAAGGAGCCCAGGGACTGCTGCCCAGCCTGAGAGCACAGCTTACAGGCTGATGCCAGGCAGCAGGAGGGTCCACCCTTTTGTAGCACTCCCTGCTCCACGCTGTCCCACGGCTGCAGCAGGGTTAACCAGATGTCCCCTGCCACCCCCATGGCAGGGTGCAGAGGGCTGAACACTGGCAGGCTGCTTGTCATTGAGGCCTGGCCGTCCTGCAGTACAGCTGCTGCTTGCCCCAGCCTGCCCCATCTCACTGTCCTGCTGTTAGTGGAGGGTAGATTTCCACCACGAGGGATATCTTTGGACTATTACATCAGCCTGTGCTCCGCCCAAGCTCAACCCCAGAGATCTCCAAGTGTTTGCTCTACAATTTGGCTTCAAGTGCTGGCTTGAGAAAGTTCAAAACAGAAGCCTTAAAAAGACACAATGATCCTGCCCCCAGGGCAATGCCTGGGACCATGCCAGTCGAAATGTCCCAGGGCAGAGAAGCAGAGCACTGCATCCAGACACACATGCACTCCTACGCCTCTCATACTTCTGCAGATCTATTTGCTGTACAGTGAAAAGAGGTTTTTCTCTTCTTAAAGACTCTTTAAATAGAAATTTAAATGAGAAGCCATTTTTTAATCACCACACTTATGGGCTGTAGTAGTTGATGGGGTTTAACATGTGGACAGGAGCAAACAGCCATCACTGAATACCCCTCACAGCAGGTTACAATCTGGAGCAGCATCATCCTGCCCTACCAAGTCACCATCATCGCTGGAGAGAAGAACATGTCTTTAACCCCCACTGAGGTCCCTCCAGGACAGAGAAGACTCACAGAGCCACAGACCACTCTCCTAATGCTTTGCCATCTGCCTGCAGGCTTTATAGGGTAGCTGGGTCATTTGTGGTAGAGTGTGTTCTGGAAGAAGGACACTGTTTATTTTCAAAGGCAATGAGATCTGGATTTGGCTGAACAGATATCTAGAGCCTTGCACTGTTCTCAGTTGCCTTATACTTTAATGGCATTTCAAGATCAAACACTGAACAATGTTTATTGGCTCTGGATGAGATGTGCACTGCTTATGGTAACAGGACAGTTCTCAAATCTGGGCACAACCACAGCATCCTGTAATTGCACCTTAGCTTGCCAACTAGTGGCAACAGGTTAGAGTCATAAAAGTAAATGGCAGCTTACACACAGAGGGACTCTGAGCCACTTATTTGACACTGAGACTCTTCCCTGTATAGGAAAATGCTTTACACTCTTGTATTTCAGAGAGAGTAAGTACTGTTATTACACTAGGCCATATATGTTGTTACTAGCCCTAATACAGCCAACTTCTTACACTTTTAATTTAAGCCAATGATTTTATTTCAGCAGGCCCTGAAGTACAAATCTGTCCCTGTGCTCCCCTGCTCAGGGGAAAGCTTTGCTATTGTACCAAATTCCTATTGTTTTCTTCTTTCACATGCTGTGGGAAGTCAAAGTACCTCTCGGCAGGGAGTTACATGAAGGAAACCTATCTAAAATTAGATTCAACTCATATTAATGGACCAAACAGAAAAATCCCTGCAAGCTAAAATTAGAAGTAATCTCATTAGGGTTCTGACAATGACTTGTAACCAGGGAATTCCCCCTCTCTTTCCCTCCCACTCCTTCTGCCAATGGCTTTGTCCATCTGACTCTGAAACACTTTAGAGACTAAGCAGATATAAAGCAGGAAGAGGTTGGAATCCGTCAGCACTTAAATGTGAATTCTCAGAGAAACTAAAACTCGTCATTAGATTCTTCTTAGGCTTCTCACACCCATGGAGTCACCTACACAAGACAAATGCCCCCACAATCCAGACTCAAAGGCTGCTAGAGCCATACAAACACTTTGGTTGATTGATTCCTCTCTGTGAGACTCAGAACAAGGGCTTCTATCTCTGCTGGGCAACTCAAGCAAGACTGAGAAATGTTGTCACAAACATGCACCTTGCTCTTTCCTGGGCTGATGATGAAAAAGACAGCAGTGCCTGTATGAATGGATACCCCTGGATGTACACACATTCTCCCATGCCCTGATGCTTGCCTGCCCCCACTAAACACACTGAGCCCTACTGTGACTGGAAAACGCTTCAGTGAAGCAAGGCTGAACTGTCCTCTGCATCTTACCTCCTCAGGTCTGCTCAGCACATGGCCTTCAGGGCCTGTTATTCCCATCTCCAACATCCTGGCTTGTTCCTAGGACATCAAAAGAACAGAGGGATATTACAGGACTGAAGCTATCAACCAAAAAAAGCAGGTCCCTTCTGTGTCAAGCTCTTCCCTCAGGACCATCACCACCCTATGTCCTGTGGGACCATCAGGCACAGTGAGAGGCTGCTGTATGCTCAAGGGGTTTGAAAGAGGGAACATGGGGAAATGGGAGGTCAGGCACTGACTTAAACCTCTTCAATAAAACAAGCACAATGTGCAGACAAAAAGGGCTACAAAACTCCTCATCCTCTCCAATTCCTAGGACTGTGAAGTGCTATCAAATAGTAATTTTGGGGCATTTTATGATAAGGCAGGTACTAAAATAGAGATAAGCTCTGGCCAATACAATTCCTCTGACCACTCTCAGTTTTCATGTGAAGGAGCCATCCAACTGTGCACTGCAGCTCTAAAAAGTCCAAACAAAACTGATTCTTGTAGTCTGAAAAGATGCTCAAAGAATGACCTCTTGGTTCATGCTCCTTCAACTCCCAAGAACAAGAGAAATAGTTGCAGAGCTTAACTGAGCGGTGTCTTCTGTGCCTTAAAGAAAATCAAACATTTGGACCTTCTGTCATCCAGCACCAATTACAACACAGCGGGCCAATACACACTACTCACTTGATCACTAAACCACATCCCTCAGAACACTTTCCTTGCAAATCCAGCTTCATTAGCCACCTGTTTGCTTACAGGGACAAAATCTCTCTTGTCAAGGCAGTTCTCAATGAACTTTACCTCTCCTGGCTTGCTATTTGCAAGGCAAAGGTCTCTGCCTCTCCACACTGAGGACAGCTGCAGCTGGAACAAACATACCATACTTGATGGATACTCACTTCCATTTAGGTAATTGCTAATTCACTATTGCAGATTTGCTTGTGCACAACATATTCACAACAAAAAATCTTGCTAAATTGGATATTGCTGCTGAACAGCGAAGGTGTCACCTGGCACAAGATGTCCAACTTTAGAGTCATTTTGCTAATGCCCCACACCAAATCTGCCTGAAAAAGATTTTCAGTTCTTGCCTGCCAGAAGTAGTTAGTTACCTGTGCAATTATATCCCCATTTTCTGCATGAACTTGAGCTATGGCACCCAGCTCTGCCAGGCAGCTGAATATCTCGTACAGCTAAAAGAGAGACAAGAAGAAATGATTACTGAGCAGGCTGCCCATGGCCCTGACACCGCTCATGGCAGTTCCACCCATGCCCCTGGCAGCAGCAGGACGCAGTGTAGCCATGCCAGGCAGAGCTCTGGCTGTGCTGGGACCAGCTCTCTGAAGGATGCAGTCACCAGCAGATGCTCCTGGTGATCTCCACACTAGACCTGTGCCTCTGCCTGCAATGCAGGAGCCCAGCCAGCCCACAGCACAGCCTGGGGCAGCCCTGCACAAGCAGCCAGGGTGGAGGAGAGGAGCAGCAAGGCCTGGCCAGGGACAGCAGCCACCAGCCTTATGAGCTGCCCCATGCCCACCATGGCTGTCACCCCCCACTGCTCCTTGAATCAACACAACCATGGCAGTGTAGGAGGTCTCACCTCGGTGTTGGACATCTGGTACAAATCCTTGTAGGCCATGTACACCATGAAGGAGTTAATGCCTGGGGCAGGGCAGAGAGGAGACAGAGGTGAGCTTTGTAGGTTAGGCTGCCTGCTCTGGCCACCCTCCCCACCAAATGCCCTGCAGGGCACAGCTCCTGCTGGCAGCTGTGCGAGACCCCATGGGAACCCAACAGCGCAGCCACCTCATGCCTTCCCTGGCCAGGGGACAGGGCTGGCCAAGGCCAGGCAGGGAGCAGCAGGCAACAAACCTTTCTCCTGGACCATGGTGTGCAGCTCCTGCCTGACGTGGTCGCTCCAGCGTGGGATGTCCACATGCAATGCATAGTCACAGCAGGCCTTGCCATCAGCCCACTCCCGCCACCGCTCCAGCGCCTCGGCCAGGCTGGACTCCGGCTCTGGCACCACGTGATCCACTGCAGGGCCACAGCAGAGGAAGGGCTGAGCAAGGACTCCCCAACCAGGCCATGCCACTGTGGCCTGGCAGCTCCACCACCCCAGGCTGGTCTCCTCAACAGCTTCAGGGCAGCTCCCAAGAGGATCCTGTCCCTTCACAACATGCCTTGGCTCCTCAAGTGCATTTATTGGCAGGGAAGTACACAGAGCCTTTACTTAATGGCCTCTGGCACAGGACCAGAGGTTTTTACACGCTTCTGCTGAGAAACTGGCTGGAAGCTAAAGAGCCTTGTCTTTCCCCATCGCCACTCCCACCCCATTAGCACAAAGCCTCTTCCTACACTGCAACACTAATGCACCTTTTATTGCCCACCATGGAATCTCCACACCTTACCACAGACCATTTCACAAAACATATATTTTTGGCACAGAGGAAGGAAAAACGGTGGGGGGAGGACAAGGAACCCAGCCCTTTACTGGAAGGATCAACACTTGCTCCTGCATCCCAAGAAACCCTGCAGTGCACCCAGCTGTAACCACTGCACAGGACAACACCTGGACCTCAAACCAGTGCACAGCCATAGCATTCTCCAGGGAAGGACCTCAGAATTCCCTTTCCTTTTTCATCAGCACTGTTTATTTTCAAGCAGTGTGGGATGCCAGCACACTGCTCTGTTCCTCTGCTCAGAGCCATCTGAGCAACATGCTGTCCTACTTTTATTTAAAAGAGAAGTTATGCCATTGTTCCTTTTTGAGGGTCCCAGGGGCAACAGTGGCTGCAGACAAGCACTGCAGAACACAGGATCTGCAAGGGCACATATCCTGTCCTATCACATCATCATTACTAAGGATACAAAGTTCATCCCAATCCTTACTCGCTAGACTGCATTGACAGAGATCACAGAAAATATGAACACACTTTCATGGACTTTGAAGACAAAGAAGATTGAGAAAAGCACAGAAAAAGAAAGAACTGGGTGATCTTGCAGGAGTGCTGGGTGGTGTCATGCACAGGCCATGCCTGCTGCACTTACTGATCATGGTGGTTCCACCAGCCAGAGCTGCTTTTGTTCCTTGGAAGAAATCATCCACAGCAGTCATTCCCCTGTATGGCATCTGCAGGCGAGTGTGGACATCAATTCCTCCAGGGATCACCATCTTCCCATTGGCTTCTATGGTTTTGACCCCTCCAGGAACAATCAGGTTGTCTCCAATCTGCCTGATAAGATCATACCAAGATACTCACACAAAGGAAAACCAGCCACAACATAACCTCTGAATAGCTCAGCCAGGGATTGCCAGGGCAGCTCCCTGCCAGCAGGAACACCCTACTCTGTCTTGCTCCCAGACCCAGGCTTGCCAGAGCCAGCAGAGCAAAACCACTCCACTCTGCAGCAATGTGCAGGATTGTCTGGCTTGCTTATACCTATGCTGTGCTTAGTCTAGGCGTGGCTGCCATCTGTCCAGTTGTCTCTGCAGTGCATGGTGAGAACCTGCCTAGGACATTTCATACCCTACAGGCTCACAAAACAGGCTCCAGCATGCATTTCCAGCGTAGCAGTCCTAACTACCCACCCAGGGTGCATGCTCACAAAACCTGACACCAGCCCTGCTTCCAAGCGAGCTACACCCCTAATCTCTCCTGTCCCTCTGCCCACCTTAAGTAAGGCTCAAGTCTGAGCTTACTTACAGAGAAAGATGATTTCCACTGTAATGCCACAGCTGGTAGGCCAGCTCAGGGCTCATCAGGGACTTGCAATGCTGCTCACAGCACAAAGTCCCAAGAGTGAAGGGACTCCTGGGAGCTGGGAAATAGCTCAGCAAGTGCCCAGCCTGACTGGCTGCAGCCTGCTGGGCTCATGGCACAGCCTGCAAGCTCTGGGCTCACCGTCTTCCCAAGAAGTCCACAGTTCTCCCCTCTCACCTTGTCTCTTCTGTGGCCCTGAAGGACAGCTTTGCTATCAGCAGGGCCACACTGTAGTGAAGGCAGCTAAAAATCAAATACTTAAAAGTGTCCTCTGAAAACAGGAAACCTAGAGAGTTCCAGTATAAATCCACCAGTAACCTAATACACAACTATAGTGCTCTGGAGCCTGTCCTGTTCGAGCACAACTTGATGCACCCAGCCCTCCTGCAGGCCAAGTCACCTGAACCTCAGCATTGCCTTTCTAAGCCCCTGTCCCCTCAACCCTTTATGTGTCCATATGTACAACTCAGCCTTCAAATCTCTTATTTCAGAAATCCTACTTTCATCAAGCCTTTCTCAGTTTTCCTTGATAAATTAATATTAAAGATAAGTTGGTTTTAGTGGAAAACTTCTGATTTCCTTGTCACACTGGGGAGGTAAAAATGAGAAGCAAATTCAATTTTTGCATTTCATTCAAGCTGAGTCACTTTGCAGGGTTTTTTTTCCCCTAGTATAACAAAAATTCTGTGGACAGAACTGCTCACTTTACTGTCCTCACAGCAATAAACCAGCAGCTCTTCCCACTGCTTTTATGGAGATGAATCCATCACTAAAGGTTTTTAATTACTCATTGTATTCTTACAAGAACTCACTTGTAAAAGCATTTAGCTCCCAAGGCAGTGAAATTCTGTGGCCTCCAGGCTGTAGATGAGGCTCAGTCATTTGCCCAAGCATACTCACAAAGCCTGTGCCATAGCAACACCTGAAGCTGGCTCTGATCCCTGCCTGTGTACAAGTCCTTGTCAATCACAAATGGTCTTGTCCACCAGATAAAAATACAGTCACACTTCTTGAAGTATTTATCTGCGGCTGGATTTTTAACATATACCACCCTGGGAAGGCTGGATATTTAACTCTTACCATAGAGCAAGCAATGCCTTTTCAAGTCTCTCTGCTATGAACTATCACGGTTCTTTCACTTCACCCAGTGTGGCGCAGGCCCCAACACAATACCTTTGCCAAATTTGAATGGCAGCCTTTAAACAATGGAGCTATTCCTGCAGCTCTGAGACATACACGAAGAAGCTGGGGGAACCCAGAGGTTTTCCTGCAATTCCTGGAAATCTCAAGGATGCAGATGACTTGTAGCACAGCACTGTCCTTGTTAGTGCTAACAAAAAGGATCTTGTCTGGGGTCATTCATGCTAATACAGTTAACACAGGAAAAAACAGAAGTCAAAGATAAACCTGTTCTTGGTGTAATTAGACACAACTTTGCTTTACAATGGACACAGTACCACAATCCCACAAGCTGACAGCAATTCAGTCACTGGAGTTCCTCTGAAAACACATCAGCCAATCACGTCTGTGCTCACACACACTGCAGAAAGCTGAGCCTCTGATCAGAGAGGGTTATCAAGCTTTACTGCCTGACAAGTTGGGTACAAACCACATCCACAAAAAGCCGATAACCACCTAACCTGAAGCTGGTTTAAGAGGAGATGGAGAAAACAGAAATCCCATACTTACTTTATGAGGCCATCCTCCATGTAAATGTCAGCATAGAATGACTGGTCATCATTGACTATTCGCCCTCCTTTAATAAGGAGACGATCACTCTGAAAAGGGAAGAGCACAGCAGTTGTCAGTAGCAGGTAACACACATGCTTCATTCACTTCTGACTGTGAGGGTGGTTAGACACTGGCACAGGTTGCCCAGGGAGGTTATGGATGCCCCAAGCCTGGCAGTATTCAAAGCCAGGCTGGTTAAGTCCTTGAGCAACCTGGTATAGTGGGAGGTGTCCCACTAGAGGGGGTTGGGACTACATGATCTTTAACATCCATTCCAACCCCTTAACATATTACAATTTTATGATTCTCAGCACTCTCTACAGGCACTCTCCCACTGCTCACCTCAACCACCAGTGCTGCAGAAAGGTCACTGGACCTGTGCTAACACTCCAAACAACAGTACAAGATCAAGGATTGAAAATGTGATATTACAAAAGCTGTTTCCAAATGGGAGAGGGGGCTGCCAGAAACACCACCAAGGCAGACTGAGCACAAGGGAGAGTCACTGGGGAACACAGCAAATATGCTTCCATAAAATATAGAGAGAAGTCAAAAGCTTCCTATGCCAGGACATTATGCACAAAACTCTGCAGGCAGCATGAGCCACACATCAATATTTAGAGCAAGTTCGTACTAAGGGCATGTCCTTAAACCTTATCTAGATACCATGTAAAGTAAGTTGCATTAAAGAAGACAAGTTACTCTCTCCTCTGTTACCACCTCGCAAAGACCACCAACAGGACAGGCAACTGGCTGGTAACCTGTCCCTCTCCTGCTGTGCTTGGGGTAACATTTCTGAGGCATTTTACAGGTCTGTACAAAACCCAGGAGGCACTGGACTGCACTCCAGTCTCATGATTTACCACCTCCTCTGTTCTCCTTTCCATTGACCGAAGTGGCCAGCAGCCCTCTCTGAAGGAGCACAGCCAGACAGCAGAGGAACACCCCAAGCAGGACTGTGCTTATGCTCTTCCTGCATTCACACTTTGGGACCATGCAACTCAGCATACACAGATGGGAGAGGATGGACACTGTGGACACTGTCCTGTGGGGAACAGACCCTATCCAGAGGAGCTGCGATGGCTCAGCTCCTGCTCTTCTACCTACCTCCACCTGCACAAGTCCACACAAGCAGCTGCAGGCAATACGGGGGAAAACCACCTGATCTCACATATGCCTGTCACAGATTCAGGTGACACAGGCTGACTGCTGTGCCAGAGAACATGTTGTCTACCTGACTGCTTAAAACACATCCAGTAACTCTTCAGCTCTTGATCGCGCCGTACATTCCTCTCTTTTACCCCTGGTGCCCACAGCCCAAGTTTTGGCACGTAAATACACTCCCCTTCCACAGCCTGAGCCTGACCGACCAGAGCCTTCAGCAGGGCTCACATGCCAGCCTCATCCTGTGACGCTCTTGCATGGTTAATTGCTCTGCAGGGAAACGGGTTTGCTCTCCATCTGCCGCCCTTGGGGCAATTTCTGAAGTATTGCCACCGAGGTGGGAACTTGTAGCTTCCCTTCTGTCAACAGAAGGATGCAAAGAATACTCCTGCGTCCCGGCAGCAGCCAAAGCCCAGAGCCCCGCGTGCATTTTTACAGCAATCTCATCCACACGCAGCAGAGACAAAGGAACTGGGTGGGGAAAGGAAGGGAATGCCGGCGCGCTCAGCCCTGCTGCAGCTCAGCCCGTCGCGGGGGCACAGCCACCGGCTCCCGACACTGCCCAGGCAAGGGCCACCCCACGGCTCTACAGATGGCCGGCAACCCCAGCCCTGGCAAGGGGGATTTACCTTCCCCGCCCAGCACAGCCCATAAGGAGCCTCGCCTTCCACCAAGAAAAGAGCTCAGCTGAGTTGTTCCCGGTTCTCCTGCCACTCACCATCCTCTCCAACAAGCAGACCCAGGGTTCTTCTCCAACAAGCAGCCCCCCTTCTTCCCTGACCCAAGGTAACACATCGGGCAGAGGTCTGCCCAAACTGTGATGTCTAAGGGGGCTCTGTAAGCAAGGGCATGTTGCTGGTCACAGCCCACCATGCACAGCTCCTTCAAACATCCTGCACTGACACACCTCCATGAGCACACAGAGATACTGGTCTTAACCAGCGACCTGGGGGACCACAGCCACCTCTCATGAGCAGCCAAGGCACAAGGACAGCTGGTGTGCGCTGGCCAAGCAGTCCCAGGTTCTTGGGCCAGAGCACGGCAGTGCTACACCTCTCCCCATGGGGCACATGCTGGGCAATGCTCAGCTTTGAGGCTGAGGACCCTGAGCACAAACAAGGTAAGAAAAAAAGTCTCCCTGCCCAGATCCACTAACAGCCCTCCATTTCATTTTTGTCTTGCCCTCCTGAATTCCTGGAGCTGGTTCTCACTAGAGTGTGGGAGCACCAGCAAATACTGATTCTGGCCTGCCCTTCCCTGTGCATCAGACAAGAGGAAGCCAAGGGAGTCAGGCACAGGCAGCACAGGGGCAGGAGACAGTCGCATTGACAATTACTGAATAAACTGTTAATATGAGCTCAGGAAATATGCCTGCTCCACACTCACAAGTGGTTATTCTGCGGCAGATGTGAAGGGCTGCTCAGTGCTAACTCTCTTAGTACACAAAATTGAGAGATCCACAGTGCCTGAAGCACAAACAAGGCATCCACTCAGGAGATCAGGCACTGCTAGAACCCATCGTGCCCACCCCACAGTGAAGGAACTGCACCAGCCCCCACCCACTGACTGCAAGGAAAAAATGCAACAAAGTTGAATAAGGAAAATCCAAGTGACACGCCTACAGGCTCTGGCATCCTTCCGGAGTGCACCCAGGTGTCAAGAGGCAGGAGAAAAAGAAAGGAAGAGAATGAAACAGTTATGAGGAAACAAGTCTAATTTAATAGCCAGGCTTCTGCAATGCACGCTCCCAGAGCAGCCCCAGACCACAATAAATGCACTGTTCCCCTATCAGGGCTCACTGTGCCTCTGCACACCCACCTCAGCTCCTGCCAGACAGGGTCAGGCTGTGTCATCAGCCACTGTCAGCAGAGGGAAAAGCCCTCCTGCATCAGGAGCCACGAGGGCATGGCCAGGGAGGGAGCAGCCAGTGCCTGAGCCCCGGCCACTGCCCAGCACAGCCTCTGAGCAAAGGGCACCGAAGCAGCAGTGAGTGTGAGATGCTGTGCAGACCGTGGCTGCACGTGGCTCTGCCTGACCGCTGGCACTGACCTGTCATTGGCCTGACCTCCACTGCTGACAGTGCCTCCAAAGTACTCAGGCAGCCAGTGACAGCTCATCTGTCACCAGTGTGGTGCTTTCTGTGAGGATCCATTTCTGCAGGCACAAGGGATGCCTATGAGGACAAGACAGGAGCTTCCCTCCAGCTCAGCTCTGCCAAAACCTTCTGGATTCACCACCAGCCCTCAATACCTCTCCATGCTGGTAAGCCTTTATGCAGAACTCTCCCTGTCCCTCTGCCTGTTTGCATTTGGGATCAAGCCTTCAAACCCACTACCCATTCCCTCATGCCCACACTCTGCTCCTGATGCCCTTAAGCATTATCTGGTCATTTTGAGACCCCAAACTATGAGGTAGTCTCTTAACATTTTTCAGAGTGATGCTGCAGAAAGAAAGGCAGGCAGCACTTCCAGAAGGCTGCTGAACCCAGCCAAGAACAGTGTTCACCTCGTTAACAAAGCACAAGGGCATAATTAGGGGAGCACAGAAGCAGGTGTATGGTTTTACTGCTTTTTCCGTTGTAAAAGAAGAGACACTAATTGCAGTGGTGTTTCATCAGAAGCTCATGTTTCCTCCTTACTAATGTACCACACAACAGCATGGAAGAACCCCTGGCTAGAGTCACAGGGAGAGATAGTTAGCTGCCAGCTACATTCCCCGCGGTCTGTGGCTAAGAACTGACATAACAACAGCTACCAGTTTACCAAAATCTGTCTAGTCAGCAACTGAGGCTTTCCTCCCCACTTGTACCTGATACAACATACTGGCCATCCCCATACAGACCTCCTTGTTTTTAGAGGTGGCAGAGACACCACAGAGATGGTGTATGTGGGCTCCTGCAGGGGGACTGGGGAGGCCATGGCTCACAACAAGAAAAAAATATGGGATCTCCAGTCTACCTGGCCTAGGAAAGGATTTTATGACAAAAGGACAAAGACTGAGTAATTTTGACTCAGCCAACAGTTCTGTTAACAGGTATTTTGTGAAATCAGGACAAGATTTTAGTCTTCCACCTCTCTTTCTGCAGAAAAGCATACTGTGGACAGCAAGAGGGGAAATACTTCGATTACTTTTCCAAACAGCTAAAAAAAAGGAACCAATAAAAAGTCTCTCAACAGACACATAAGATCTGAAATTACTATTCCCCTGAGCTGGGCACCCCAGCATCAGCACACATGTGGAAAGTAATACCACATTTAGTGGTCTCTGATGCATGGTGCACAACACGAGGCAGTGAAGAGCAACACATCCATACCAAGCTGATGGAGCCACCACTGAGAAAGCCAAAGCTTTGGCTAACCTCCCCTCCTGGTGTTTTCTCCTCTGCGCAACTGACAGACACGCCTGTACTTCCCAGTCTTCCATCAGTGACTACAGTCATGCTGCCACACACAGCTTTTGACCAGGCTTTTTACAACTCATGTTGGGAATAATTTGCACAGAAATTTATCTCACACTAACATATGCACCAGTCACTCGTGATGCTGGCCTCTCCACTAAAATGGCTGTCCTAGAAAACATAAGAAACTGCTGCAGACACAATAGGCAAGCTGTGGTTTTTCAGATGTTACTGGCAGAAACCAACTACAAATACTGACTGCAGCACTGCTGAGTACAAGAGGAACCAGGAGGGAGTGTTTCTGCATCTCCAGAAACACATTAGGCAGTTGAAACAATAGCTGTTGGAAGTACAGATACCCAGTTTTCTAATATATCCTTCATGAAAGCCCAACCTGCCCATTGCTGGGGTGAAAGAAGCAAGGAAGGCACTGCTCCTCTTGTTTGTGAGCTCTGTCCCTGCTTCAATGCTATCAGCCCTGAGATCTAAAGGTGAGTTACCTGCCTGGGGAAGTGGCTTCTATTATTGTCTGTATGCTCTCATGCTCCAGTACTCCCCCACCTCAAATACAATGCTTTAGACGCTTTAAAGGTAATGGGACAACACACTCTCAGACCTCTCTCTACTAACAAACATAGCTTAGGTGACAATCTACCATCCCCATCAGCTGCTACCTGTACTGACATGCAAGAAGATTCTGGGGCAGAAATCTAGAAAGGAGGAATAAACAATGTCAACAGTGTCCAGGGAGGGGAGCACAATCGGTGAAAAAGGAGACACTGGAGCTGAGCTTTTATTTCTGCCACTCCATACTAAAACAGAGGAGACCACCCACCACCTGACTTCACTTCATTGCTGCCTCTGAGTCCCCTGATCATTTGACCAGAATTCCACGGCCATGTCTTCCAGTCCAGCCGGAATATGATAATGCTGCAGAATAGGGCCAGTGAGTCATGGAGGGTCATCCTCAAGCTGTAGAAGTCAGAGGAGAGAGCTACCTGTAACATCAGTGACACAGACACCATATGCCTGCAGCATTTTCAGCTTCAGCAGAAAAGGAAAGGATTTAATAGGGATAAATTGAGCAGCTTGGGAGATTTTGTTACCATTGAGGTGAGAGAGCTCCCACTGGATACCAGAGGAGCAGGCACAAGCCCTGCATATTGATAAAGCATATCATAAAGCAAAAGCCCCAGAGAATGGGAGAAATCCCACCTGCAGCAGCAGTTGGGGTGTCTTCATGGCAGTCTAAGGACACAGGAAAGGCAAGATGTGTAAAGCCATAATATTGCTTGTGAAAGCAACTGAATCTAGGCTCACAAAGGAATTTCTCTTTATAGTGGTCGAGATCTTACTGCTTCTTTGGGAGCATTTGTTCACATTTGTACATGCAAAAGAATAATGGAAGTCAAGTGCTTTGCTTTTCCTTTTTCTTCAGAGGACCAGAGCTGTCCTCAATAGAAAAATCAGGAGCTACGAAGCCAGTGGAAAACCAGCAAGATGAAAGACCAGATTGCCTTCCCAGGAACAAACCTTCTGCGGCCTCCGCAGGGCGAGCCCTGGAGCAGAGGGCTGCCACGGCAGAGATCAGAGCAGGAAAGCCTCAGAGGGAGCGGCACGGCAGGACACCAGTGGGACCGGGGCTCCCGCAGCTTCAGGGCCAACCCACTAGCCGCCCTCTCTCCCGGGCGGGCCGGGGCAGACGGGTCCCTGAGCGCTGCAGCGGCACCGCCGCACCTGATACGGCGAGATCGAGGAGCTGCTCGGCGGGGACACCGAGAGGGGGGAACGCCCTGCGGGAAGCCGGGGCAGCCGCCCGCCCCCTCCGGCCCCGCCCGGGGAGAACTCCCCACCGGAATCGGGTACCGCCGGGCACCGGCCACCATTGACTCTCCAGCCCGGGCTACGCCCGCGGGGCCGCGGGCTCTGCCCAGCTCAGCTCACCGGCGGAGCCGGGGCACCTGCGCAGGCGGCGGCTCTTTGTCTGCGCGCCGCCGCCGCCCCGCTCCGACCCGCAACGCCGGACGCCGGCACCGAGCTTCCCCCCCGCCCCACGGGGCGCCCTGTCCCGGCCGCCCGCCGCACCCACCGTGATGCGCGGGATGTTCTTCTTGCCCTGGTACGACATGACGCCGCCCGGTTCGGCCCGACCCGCCGCCGCCCGTTCTGCCTCCGCGCCGCTCCTCACAAAGGCGAGACGGAGCCCGCGCCCGCCGCACCGGGACGGCCCTGCCCGCCCCGCCCACCGCGCCGCCCGCCGCCGCCAGGGGG
>NW_024582090.1:183708-254432 GCF_017639235.1 Corvus kubaryi | reverse complement strand
CATGGGAGCAGCCACAACCAGGGCTCTGTGCTGGCCAAGACTTTCCATGTAACACTGGCAAGTACAATGAACGAGGTCTGTAACAGACCAGGCTGTCTCGGGCTGCTGGCATGCACCTGTATCACCTCAAACTTTCTTTCACATGCACAAGAATTGGAAACATTAAAAAATAATAAAATACACCACACAACTGGCTTCGGGAATCCTACATGCCATGCAAACACTGCGAGTGCTGGCAAGGACTCTTCCAAGGACTTCTTCCCTTTCCTCTCCTGTGACTTTGGTAGGAAGGTTTAAATGGTGGAATTGTTTACAAGTACCCAGTGTGTGCTGAAACAGATGATGCTGAGCCTGGCCCACAGCTGGCCAGGACCACACCGGCAAGAACTGTACCACAATGGGATGAACTCGTCTACCCATTCCTGCTTGCCACAATCCACTGTGCTTCCAGCAGGTCCTAAGAAACATGGCCAGCCTGAACCTTGCTTTCTCTTCCAGGCCTCTTTACAGAGCTGTGACTCCACTCACGTGCAGAGCTTTGAACGCCATCAGCAAGATGTTCCTACAGACCCTACTGCCAGGCAGCTCCACTAGGAAAATCTTCCAGCCACACTTGGCACAGACATTGCTGTAAATCCAATTTCTACTTCCTGTCAGAAAAACAAGACATCTGACCTGGGTGACCAACACCCAAACCCTCTCTCCAGTTTGCTTTCTGAACTAGAACCTAACAATAGCATCAGGGGCCTGACAAGCACCCTGCTCACCAGTGCATGCACACGCAGAGCCATCTCACAGCACAACCCCTGACACTACAGCCAACTGTGACTGCTACAAAGCCCTGGGAGAAGTGGGTGACAGCAGTGTGGACTGTCAGTACCACGTGCTCTGCAGGAACCCAACCTAAAGCTTTTATTACCCACTGAGTCTCTTATTCTGTGTGCTTCTGCTGAAGTTCTTGGATAGTTTTACTGGATTCTAAACCCAAAAACCTTTCACCAGTTTGAAGTCAAAGTCAGCAGATGCTCAACAACTTACTTACTACTACCAGGACTGTGAGAATATTGACTAATTGCAAGGGCTGCTTGGCCTTTCTGTTTGCCTGTCCCAGCCCCTATGCCACTGCTGGTGAGCTGCTGTACCCCTGCAGTCAGCAAGAGACAGTTGGAAACCTTCCCCTCCATGGCAGATCCATGGGCAGGGGATGTCTGCAAGCACCAGGCAGCGAATGGGGGAGCAGTGCTGTGCCAGAGCCTCTGCAACTAAGAAGCCTGTGGGGAGAAGATCAGGTACCAGATCGCACTGCTCTTGTCACACGACTGCAATGCTTCAAGAACAGGTCCTGGTCTCTACTGAAATTACACTGGCAGGGGCTGGGAGGCGAGAAAGAGCCTCAACTTCTATCACCTAACCTCTCAAAACTTCACTCATGCATTTTCTGGAAAGTTTATGAGTATCCCCATGCCTGGTGGTGCCACATTAACTTTGTCTAGATTCAGTAACAGAAAGAGCAGCAGTTAATTAGTTAATAATAGATAAATGACTATGCAGATGCTGCTGACTTCAACACTTGGACAGTTTCAAGAGCCAAGCTTGCATCAGCCCCCTGGATGCTGGCCAGCCACAGTGACTTCAGACCCCTCATTTGAAGAGATGTGCTTTCCTCACGGTTGCTATGTGACACTCATGCAAATACAATCAAACACCCTGCCCTGGGCCCAAACATTCAAAACAGAAAAAAACTTTTTCCATAGGATCTCTTCCAGGTGCAGTGTGTGAGTACTCATATGCTTCAAAATACCCTCTATGAGAAGCATGGCCAATTTGAAAGTTACTTAAAATGGCAATCCTCAGAGCTCAAAACCTCCTCATGGCAGCAGATATTTGTGGACAGCCACAAGTGACAGAAGCAGGGTGAGGAGCACCAGTGATGTGAACACAGAATAGAAGGCCCATGCTGCTGCAAGGACTTTGGCACCAAAACAGATCCATCTCTGACTGTGGCCCACCAGCACTCAGCGGCCTGGCTCAAACCCCCTCTGTGGCGACCAGGAGGCTCCTGGACCCAGCTCTAATGCAAAGGACAAAAGCAGATCCCACCAGCCCTATGTGTCTGTGGCCAATGACTCTTATACAGGCACAACCAATGTTCAGTGAATATCACCAGTCATGAAACAATCTGGGCTCAAATATAATGTTCAGCAGATTTGCCAGGCCAACCTGTCCCCATGCATACAATCTCCTCCTCCCCATATATACTCTTTGCATGGAACCATCCCTTCTGCTCTCCTAGCAGAGGAGTTTTCAGGGGTTAAGTTACCTCAGAGGCAGTGAATCCAAAGGACAGAAACACCATCCCTGCACCAAAGTGGGAAGTCCCATGCACCCAGAACAGTTCCTGCATCCCACAGGCACAAAGAGAAGGTGTCCTGGCAAGGGAGAGGCTGTTTCTTCTCTTTGCCAGAAATAAATGATGTTGAAACCAAACATGTCAAATGGAATACACTAATATGTGTACACAAGTGACTGCTGCTTCAAGGCCAATTAATTCAATTTCAGCCTGATCCTGCAGAGCAATGAAGTGCCCTTGAGCTGGGAGGCTCCACAAGTGTTTTTCCTCTCCTGGGGCTGGGTTGGCTCAGTGACCCATACAAGGCCAGGACTGGGAGGGAGCTGCAAGCCGTGGGGGCTGGCCCAGCACACTATGGGACTGGTCACTGCTGGGGCCCCTGTCCCTCTGTTCAGAACCGCTGCCAGCAGCAGCAGTGACCAGCTGACAGGTTTCACCCCTGACAGCTCTGCTGGAGAAATCACCTCTTTCCAGTTCCTCCCTCAAAAGGCACAATGGAAATGTTCATGCTGCAGGCCGTGGCATCCCTCCCTCTTCCTGCTGCACCTGGGCTGGAAGAGCCTGCTCACCCAGAAGGCCATCCCTGGCAATACGCCAGTGCCAAGTCTGCAGGGACATGGCTCCCGCTTCACTCGTGGCTCCTTTTGTGGCATGAGCTTTGGCTGCACAAGAGCTTCTGTATTTCTACTGGAACAACTCAGTTCCATCCCAGCAGAGATGGATCAGCCTGAGTCCCTAAAACACAGGCATCCATCTAGTTCCCTTTAACATGCAGAGCAAGAACTAGGAAGGTCTGAACCCCCTGCTTAGTATGACTTCCCCCTCCACCCCGCCCCCCCCCCACCCCGAGCTGTACAGAAACATCTGATACTGGATTCAAATCTATGTGCTGTAAAATGGAGCTCAGCTGTTCCCAGGAGGGCAATGGAAAAGATGCTGCTGGATCGAACCAACAGCCGAGAGCCAGCCCAGCTGAACAAGCCAAGGTCCAGCTGTAATTTCCAGCTTCTCAACCCTGTCTCCAGGAAGTCTGCTGACATGTTTGGGTTTTGTTTCTTTCTCCCATTTACTCCAGCCACCTGCAACAACTGCTCCCCAGCAGAAAAATCAACCTTCTCTGCTTTCCACCTCTTAGCAGAGGTGACGATGTCCATGTAGGGAAATCTTTTGCCTGAAATAAATCAACAGAGCACATGTAGCTCCAGATGGTCTCCGCCATGGTTTTCCTCATGATTAGGGCTGTCAGTGACCAGGTTTGTTCTCACCTGGACCATCTCTGAAGAGCAGACCACACATAGGAAATTACTTTTCTGGGTCTCATCACAAAACCTCCCTGGTTTTGTTGCCACTTGCAATGGCACCAACACTTTACAGTCTTTCCCTAGGTCTGTTTGCTTGTACTTTTGAGCTGAATCTCTTTTTGTCCCTCCTGGCTCATGTCTCTGAGCCTTCCACACCACATCAGGATAGTCCCTTCCCAACTGATATTCACAACATCACTGTCACCTGCACACATGCTGTACCTCTTCTTTCAGGTCACTAAAGATACGGGAGAAGAGTCACTTCCAGCACAGATGCAGACAGCTCCCCGCTAAACAAGTCATGCACCCTCCCTTTAAGCCCCACGCAATTTTCCTGTGGAACCATATCTGCCAAACCAATTCCAAGCTCCCACTCCGGCGCAGGCATCCCAGCTAACGGGGTGTACACAGGGCCAAGATCATTTCAGGGTCCCCTCCCTTCAAACACAAGTGCTCTGCTTCTTCTGGCTGCCTCAACCTATGTGTCTGGTGCGGAGGGTGCTGCCAGTTGGCCACTGCCCAGCCACTGTGGGACTTCAGCTGCTTGGACAGGATGGCAAGAAAAACCTTCCTGCAAAAGGAAAGCAGCATGAGCACCACAAAGCACCCCCTGCCCTCCCTGAGCAGGGCAGCACAACTCTGAGTGACCACCTCAGGACTGCACTGAATCCTCCTGAAAGAGCCATGTCTCAGCATCTGGCAAGGCACCACCCATCGGGAAACAAAAGCCTCCAAAAGCTGGTCCACCTTGTGGCTGCACATATCGGAGACAAACACTTCTCCAGTCTGGGCAGGCAGAGCCGGGCAGTCCTGGCCTGCTGGAGGTACTAACATCTTAGATAAAAAGAAAAGGAAAAGATTATTTTAGACAGAACCAACTATTTTGCTGCAGCCAAACCACAATGTTTAATTTCAATTTAAACCTACTGAAGTTTGCATTTGACACTTTAAACTATGTTAATAAAAAATGTTTAGAGGAGTTTCCAACAACAAAGCCTCTTCCAAATGAGAAAGCAGTGAGCCTTGTCTTGCAAATCTCAAATATCACACAAATTTGTGAGAACAAGAATCACGTCCACATGGCTCATGCAGTTAGTTTGGCTCCCAAAATATGTTTGTGGATTGACTACTACCTGCCAAGAGGTGACACCTCTTCAAAACCCATGTCAGGACCACAGATGCCACTTCATCCCTCTGTCTCCTCCTACTGTGGTGTGCCAGGGACAGAGGCTCCTCGTACCCTGCTGGGCCTCACCAGCCATGTCAGAAGAGAGATGCTGCTGCATCACTGCTGCCATGTCCTGCTGCAGGTGTTTTCCTTGTGGCACTCCCCACCAGAGCACTGAGTGAGCCCACAGCTGGCCTGCGGACCACAGGAGAAGCTAATCACAGCTACGCTGGAAGCTGCTCCTGGAAACAGCTCTTTCCTGATGAAGAACCAGGTGAGGCCTTTCTGTGTTTTCTGACAACCTCAGAAAACATATACAGTATAAAAAAAAGCATCACCTCTCCTACCTGCTACAATGGGCTATCACTAGAGAATCTTGCATGTGGTACTTCATGGCATGCTTGGTTAGGCCCACTGCTCCCCTAAAATGTACCATGGCCACTTTCTACTATTAATTGTTCAATGTGGAGAAAAAATATCACTGGGTTTTCATTTTAAACAAGTCTCCTGGGGTATTATTTTACAAAGGTAAAGAGCATTATAAACCCTATCATGGATGTAGAAAAGAACTCCTTGCCCTGCTTATGAGCCCCTTTTAAACCACCAGACCAGAATCCCTCTCAACATCGGGGTCATGGCACTAAAGAAAGATACCAACAGAAACCCTCCTCTGGCAGGTCGTGCCAGCAATCTGTCCTGAGCCCCTGCCATGTTTCTGGGGATACCTGCTTCAAGCAGGCTGAGAACAGGCTGCGTCAATGCGGGGCTGGCTCTCTCTTTTACACCTGGCTGCAAAACCCAGTTTCTTTCCTGCTTAATAATTCCATAAAGACCAACATGTCCTGGGAAGAGCATAAGGTTTTCAAGATCATATCAGCCCAAAATAACACTCACAGCATCATAGCAAAGCTCTGGCACTGCAAGATTGGCCTCCCACCTCAGTGCCCCAGATGAAGTGGCCAGGTACCCCAGAGGCCAATCCTGCCAGCCAGCTCCCTGTTCCCACTGGACTGCCCACATACTGGGGCCAGCCATTTCCAAAGCCTTGACCATGCTGAGCTGAGAACGAGGACAGAAGGAAACCAACGACTACTGCCACAAGGCAGTGTGAAAAATCAAACTACTTCCATGCTAGGGTAAGTTTTGTGATAAAACACAAGCTGTTTGCAGCAAGCAGGAACTCTTCAACTGAATCCCTAATTTCTCTGGAAATCTAGGCCTACTGCATAACTCCCATGGAATCCAATATCTGTCTTCTTACACAGGGGGGTGGGATAACAAACTCAGCAGTTTTGTGTAAGTGCTGGCAATAACCTCTGTCCTAGCATGAGCAGCCAAAGAACTGACTCTTATTGCTGTGCTTCAGGCATCAGATTTCTTAAAAAACACAAACACATACATGTGGGAGTTTTTTCAATAAAGACCTGAATATTTAGCATTCAACTCCATGAACTGTAACGCAAGTTTAACTGTTGTGTTTGTTTTGTGGGAACTAGTTCAGTGGTTGGATTTGTTCCTATTTTGTAAAAGTAACAGAAATAATGTAACTCAAAATTATTCTTTCATAAAAAGAACAAGTAAAACCAAAACACAGATGCTCAATGGGGTGATACTGAGGTGATGAATTAATGCTATCAAAGTGCTTTAGGATCCCATCCTCAAATTCAGGATTTTAAACTGTGCTAAAGGCAGTGCACAACTGCAACTTCAGATTGCGCCAAGTTGCCTTGTGAGGCACAGACTGCCGTTGGCTTGGTGTTCCTGCTATAAATTACTGGCATTGGAAACCAAAAAGCTGAATGCTGAAGTCAGAGCACATTTTACAAGTGTCAGGAAAACGAAGAGAGAATCAAGTTAGTCCAAGCTTTGTTCTCCATTTGAGGCAGCCCTGTCTGTATTTCCAGGGTGTATGACAAGTTGATATCTAATCTATATTGATTGGTATCACACAATCAGACATGTGTGACACTGGTTGACTGCAGGAAAAAGCCAAGGACTGGCTCCTGCTGGTCTTCTGGAGGGGGCAAACTCTTCGCCTGCTTTCACTGCCCGCTAGTTTCCCTTACGTTCCTTTTCCCCTTCCTCCCCAGCCAACAGAGCTGCTCCAGCCTGCAGTAAAGCCACAGTCCCATGTTTGTTTCCAAGCCAGTTGCCTTGGAAATGACAACTTAGCTGCAGAACCACGCAGAAGGACAGACAGACAAAACATCTGGGGGATAGCACCACGTGCTCCTGCCTGTATGACTGGACAGGAAGATGAAAATGCAGGGTCTCTGCATGGCTGAGCAGTGAGAGGGACGTGGACAAGGCCTCTACAGGCTTCTGGTTGACCTTCCCAGGCACCAGGCACAAAGCGTAAGGCTCCTTCTCTGCTTCTCAAAGCCCTGCTGCCTCTGCAGATGCCCAGTACTGCAGCTCTCTAGTACCTATTCACACATCACCAGCCCTCCGTGAACATCCGGGCCACAGGATGTCTGTGGGGTGGAGGGTGTCTGTGATCTACAGAGAAACTCTCTTTTTACTTCATGGTAGTAAAGTGAACATAGTAATCCACTCTGGCTAAACAAATAGCATGACAACTCTCAAAGAAAACTGCAGGACACTTCACAAGGGCAGAGTCCACACTGGCTATTACTGATAAAACCTGCACTGAGTTAAATCACTCTTGTTAAAAATGGTCTCTACGAATAGGCCAGATCAGCACTGAATCTGGCCCTCCAGCGTTGTTCCTCCAAATCTTAAGTGTTGTGCAACAACAACTCTTGCTGCAGCAGAACTTAGTAGCAGGGAAAGGGACCTCCTGCTTTGAGCAAAGAGCACCTGAAAGGCACATCTCCTGTTCCCCAGGCGGCCCACCAGCCCACAGAAGGCAGCCCCCCATAGCCGCAGCCTCTACAGTAGTCCCCCTAGCCCCTACCCTAACGACTGTCACTCTCGGTCCCTAAATCCACCGCAAAGCTCAAAGTTCCACTGACAGAGCAAAGGCACAGCTCCCAACTGCTCTGAGCTATATCCCCACTATGACTTCAATGCACCTCAATATACAGCCCAGTTTTGTCCTTCCAATAGACTCTGTGATAAAACAAAGTGAGGTTGGACCATGTGCCTGGGTCTGTATTATGCTGTCCAGCTGCATGACACCACATGTTATCACCATGCATTTATTCACTACAGTTGTCTCCCTGTAGAAATGTTGGTGCTTTAATTGTAATTAACGTCATTATAGGAAAAAAAAACCCCCACAAAACAACAACAAAAAAAAACCCCACAAACAAACAAGGTGTATTGGTCTGTTGTACTTCCAAAAAACTGTTCACTGCAAAAATTAGAAGACAGATCTCTGTCTATTGCCCTGGGCACAGGCAAGTCTCGTACTTTCAGCTTCTCTAACAAACAAGTTGCTTGGGCAAGAGTAGATGACTTGAGCTCTCTCTGTGTTTCTTAATCTGTGAAATTATTCAAAGTTCAATTTGCCTTGACAAAAGTGCCTTTGTGTGTCCCAAGTCTGCAGAGTCCAACACAGGCAAATTCCCCATGGCTGTGCAGGCAGTGGGGCTCAGTGTGCACAATTCATTTCCCATTGGACTGTCCTATTTTCGGACACCCCAAAGCTTGAAAGTCACAATACCAAGTCATACAATTCCTTCTAGCCATGCACACAGAAAAACACATGTATGAAGTTGCCCACCCTCTTAGGCAAGATGTGCAGATAAAAGGGATTTGGTTCCTGATGCTTATCAGCTGAAGGCCTTGGAGGAAGAAATCTAGAGGTAGAAATCATCAGGAAGAGAGGAGCAGCTGAAGGAAATCCTCAGCTACAAAACACCAGAGATAAGGGTCTACATAAGACCTTAAAAGGGAAGAAGACTTTTTCGAATTTTTGGCACAGCTAATAAAGAAAAGCCCACAGCAAAGCGTGCAGACAGGCTGTCAGGAGCTTCAGCTTCTTTTCCAACAAGCAGCAGCATTAAATTGTTAACACAGTGGTCAGTT
This sequence comes from Corvus kubaryi, assembly GCF_017639235.1. Taxonomy (NCBI): domain Eukaryota; kingdom Metazoa; phylum Chordata; class Aves; order Passeriformes; family Corvidae; genus Corvus; species Corvus kubaryi. The sequence continues at coordinate 245,620 of NW_024582090.1, read as the reverse complement.
CTGCAGCTGCTACTTAAACCATGTGGACAAGGTTGGTACTGACAGGATAATGTTAATTTTGTTCCGGACTCTGTAAAACTGCTGTAAAGGAGCAAAGCTCAAGAACATGAACCGAGAAGCATGCCAGTAAGAAACCAAAAAGCAGAGGCTGAAGAAATTAAAGTGCAATGAAGACAGATCAAAATAAGCATTGCCTAGCTAGACATTCCTACAGAAGACACGTAGGACAGCCTGATGCTTTTCCCCAAAACCAAGACAGGCCAAGTCATCGCAGTTCACTGCTGTGCTTCCACTAGGCTCAAGCTGGTGAGGTTAGGCCTCCAGATCACAGATGTCTGCTGTTTATCAGCATTTGCACTCCAGGCCCAAGTGGAAGTTTCTGCAGAACCCCAAGACAACCACTCCATCTCTTTGTGCTCACATGCAGGTGATTTTTCATTCCATGTTCAAAAGGGGCGCGCCCCCGAAGGACGGCGAGGGGGTGTTGCCCCTGTTCACGGTTAAAAAAGAGTGACCTTAAGACAGCTGTTAAAAAGTTCAGCCCCTAACAAACTTATTGACCAACAGCAGCAAATGGCCTTACTTGCCTGATACAAAAATGAACCACGGGACCACTGAAATCCCAACCATGACATTCACCCAACACTATTAACTTAATCATCTTCTTGCCCAACTGCTAGTGCAAGTAGGACCAGAACCAGCACAGCAAGCCATCTCACCCTCCAGCAGAAGGACTACGCTGTGGAGCTGGATGGATTAGTTTATCACTTTCACTTCGGTGTAAGTTGAGAAACTTTGTGCCTGGTGATACCTTCAACACTGCCACTTCCAGTGCCGTCCCCCCACTGCTGGTGTGGTACTTCTGGTTTGTACCCGTGAGAGATAAGGATCTGCCTGGTTTGGAGCAACAGCTCCAAAACCCCCAGGTTTTTTTGGGTTTTTTTCCATGTTGGGTAGCGCGGGAGCAGGTATTCTTTCATACAAGTACAAAAGAGCCACTGCAGCAAACCAAGCCAGCGGCTCTGACTCTCCCGGTGCCGCGGTCAGACCGCCGACATCCCGCTCGGCGGACGGAGCTCCGCGCACTGGGAACGACCGCGACGCTGCCTTGCCGCGGGGGCGGCGGGGGACGCTGCGGGAAGCCGGGGCGGAGAAGCCACCGCAGCACCACCAGCGGCTCCTCCAGGGCCAGCCCCGGGGGCGAGCAGCGGCGGGACCCACCCGCGGCTCCGCACCGCCCCCCGAGACCCCGCCCCGGGGCCCGCGCCCGCTGCCCCGGTCCCGGCCCAGCCCCGCCACGCCGCTGGCCCCTACCCCGTCGTCCGCGGGGGCTGGGTCCTGGAGCCGCTCTTCGCCGGAGGCAGCGCGGAGGTCGCCAGCGGTCGGGCCGGAGCCGGGGGCCGCGCCGGGCGGAGGGTCGGGGTCGGGGCCGGGGCGGGTGGGCGGCGGGGCGCGGCGCTGCCCAACGCGCAGTGCCCCAAAGTCGAGGGTCTTGCTTTCAAAGGCGCCCTCGACGCTGCAGAAGAGGCCCCCGCGCTTCTGACGAGGCACCGCCGCCGAGCCGGGCCGCGCCAGGTACACCGGCAGCTCCTCATCGTCGCGCCGCCCGTCCGCCGCCATCCCCGCCGCGCCGCCAGGACGGGACGGACGGGGCGGGACGGGGCGGGACTGGGCCGCGGGCTCGGGGCGGGGCGGACCCGACGTGAGGCTGAGGGGCGGTGGGGCAAGAGTGGATGCCGCTCGGCCGGAGCCGGGGTCAGCTTCTCCGGCGTTCTCCGGTTGTCCGGCTCGCTGCGGAGAGCTGCCACCGGCCGCGTTCGCGGCACGCTCCAGCCGTGAGGATGGAGCGGACACACGGGAGTGCCTCGCTGCTGACCATGTGGGGCGCTCGGTAGATGGGCTGTGCCCGGACGCATCGGCAGCAGCCCCGACAGCGGCCGCAATAGCCGCGTGTCAGTTTTCCCCCACCGGTGCGTGGGCGCTGCCCACAAACCAGCGTTTGCTCACAAGCCCTGGGCCGTACCTCATTCTGCTTGGGCCGTGGTCCCTGCAGAGGCACTGCGGTTAGGTGGACGCTAGAGCCAGACACAAGCAATATCCACTGCACGAAGTCTTCACTGCTCCCAAACGCGAGCACGGGTGTTCCTGTCACAAAAAACACCAGACCGGCCGCACAAAAAAGCTTCGTGTGTTGGCTAGTCTAAGCTGTTTCTTTGAGAGCTCTGTTGCAACTTCATTTCAAAAGTACTGGAGGCCCAAAGGACAAAGGGACAGCCAAGACTGGGTCTTACAAATGCTAATGGCTGTTTAACAGTACTAGCCTGTGAAGTATATCGTGAGCACCAAAACTGGAGCTTTGACTAAAATTGTTTTGCCAAGTGCTCATTTCTTTATCTAGAACAAGTGTACATGGTACCTGTGTTCAACATCCTGTCAAGTCATTTCTCAAACTACATTTTTATGTTACGAGATGTTGTCAGTCATGCTTTTTCCAACCTTTTCTGTAAAAACAAAGGAGTGCCATTATCTCTCCGAGAACTGGTGGTTCTTAAGGAAAACCCGCATGGAGCCTGACCCATCGTGGAGAAAAATGACCCTGTGATTAAGCCTGGAGAGGCAGTCTCGGGGCATTGGCTGACTAAGGCTTGAGGCTATGTGGGAGGAAATGGTTTGGGACCAATTCCCTCCTTTTGCACGCTGGGAAACAGCCTGCTTTTGTAACAGGACTTGTACCAGTGTCATTAACTGGGTCCGTTTTTTCTCCATCTAAGTGAAATAATCTACAGTAACTTGAATTTTTGACTAATTATTCAGGTCTAAAGAGTTGGGAGAAGAGAGGATGCACTAAATATAAACAGACTGTGTCTGCAAACTTGGAAGAGTTACTTTAAAAGCTTTGTGTTACACAGCACAGTGAAATACTCATCAGTGTCCGTCCTTTCTTTCTCTAAAGCAGCACCAGAGAGGGTTGCATTTGGTTGTTCTTGGGTTCTTACGTGAACTCTAATATGCAGCTGCCCCAGCATTGTGGCTTCATGATGCTCAGCACCATGAGTGTCATGCCTGCACCAGAGCCCCGCCTCCACCTGACCAGGATGTGACAGGAGAAGAGCCCAGTGCTGTCATGTTTCAGGTGCAGGGGCAGCAGCAGTGGCTGGCAGCTAGGGAAGGAAGTATCCCTTCAAAATAGCCAGAACACGTTTGTTCTAGAGTTTTTTCCTACTCCTATTCTCCTGGCAAATGCTCCTCCTCTGTAACTGGATGCTTAGCATCAAGACCACCAGTACTGGCCAAGCAAATGCACACAAAGTGGCTGCCCACCAGGTCTTTACCTTCCTAAGGGACTGCCTTAGCATAAAGGAATTTATCCTCCTCCTACTGCAAGTGGGATTCACTGAGTAGAAGATGAAACCCCCTCTCAGACAGCTTCTGCCCCTCTCGTGAGTGGGATGTGCTGATCTCAGAGCTGGTGGCTGGTGAGCTGAGTCCCTGCCTCCTCAGGGCCAAGCAATAGCACATGAGGAGTGAGCCTTTCCTGGGAAGAACAGTGTGCCCCTGCACTGCAGGCTGCCTTGTGCCTGTGTGCACTAACCACAGTTAAGTTAGAGTGAACTCGTTGTTTTGGTTGGGACGTCTCTGTATGGCTGTGCAACTTTATGGGGAATTAAAATTCTCTGGAACGGGGCCTGGCCTTTGTCTGATTCTGCAAATGTGCAAAAGTTTCAGCACTGTACTTTAATAGCAATATTTATTTAAATCCTGATTCCAGTGTTTATCTTTCCTAGTGCCTTGCTGCGTAGATGGTTGCACTGAAATTATCTGCATCAGTAAAGGAGTACGAGGCTCTTCTGGGAAGTGAAGGCTTTAAAATCTGACTTTCAATGAAAATCATTCACTTTATAAAAGACAATACTTGATTTTTACTTTTTAAATTGCCATTCACTTTTAAGGTCTTTTTTGTTAGGTGTTGTAAGGCTACTAGTTCAAGAATACCATGAAAATGGAAGTTTGTGTTCAGTGTGTGTTCACTGCATGGTTGCTTTCAAGCCCATCAGAATGCATTATTTTTATTTCTGTATATGTATATCTTGGATCAAATGTGAAGCTTTTAATTATACAATGACAAAATGTCTGCCCCCTGTAGTTAAGTAAATGTCTGTCAGGCAAACAGTCATGAGTGGTGCAATTTCAAACCCTGCTGGCAAACCAGCTCTCTTCTCACTTCTCTGTACAAAGTAGATGGAAGATAGAGATCAGGGAGGAGATCCAGTGGGAAGGCTGTTTCTCCTGCCTGAGCCCAGGGAAGATGGAAATGGTAGGCATGTGAGCTCATGTGCCTTGTGCTGCCACAGGACCCATCAGAGCCAACCGTCAGTCCTGCAAGGGTTTCCTTTGCTCAAGAGCTGGGTTCACATCCTGACCCCAGAACAGGAGTGCTGGTCCTCGTGGGTCAGGAATCTGAGCTGAGCCCGCCAGATGGGCATTGCTGGTTGGTATAATGAAGGAACAGAAATAGGCTGCTCTTCTGATCTAAAAAACAGCATTTATTTTATGGGAAGTTCTGTAGTGGCAAGCTCCTGATTCATGTCTTTCTAGTTGAGTAAGAACTGTTTAAGGCACACTGAGAAATGGAAATCAGTCATGTTATAAGGTGAGCCGCACTGGTTATGAATGGGGTAATCATGCAGCCTTCTGGGAAGTGGTCTTTAAGCAAATCCCTTTCTGCAAAAGGATTAGTTAATAAGATGGGACATAATCACCCTGTCTGGGGTGCGGGTTTCCTTGTTCTGTGCTCTCAAAACCCCAGTGCTGGTTTTCTTTGTCCTCATTGGTTGCTGCCAGAGCACCAGCTGGGGTCCCCGTCAGAGCCTCTGTGGGGAATCGCAGGCTCTAAATGCCGACAGCCCGAGCCACAGAGTATCTAGTGAGAGGCACAAGGTGTCGTGTAACTTTATCAAGCATTTTCTCCATGAGACTGTCAAACTTACTGTTATCTTTTAAATGCTTGAAGAGGAATGTAAATTGCCAACTGAATCATTCAAATAGCAAAGGTATTGACAGAGAAGTCAAATTAGGTCATCTTGCCTGCAACTGCCAAGGCACAGTTGTCCTCTGATGGGTATTTTCTGATGGCTTTGCTAATTTATTTTCCATTTGTCAGGGCAGTGCGCAGTTTCTTAATTGGTAATACTCTGCATCTTCTGCTGGCAAACTTCTGTGCTGGTTCCCAGCTCCCAGATGCTTTGTGCAACATCATTCTTCCAGTAATAAAAATAGAAAATGGTTTAAAAGAATGAAGCGTGTCCCAGATCATGTCATCTTGTTCACGTAATGCTTCCTGTGTCACTGGAAGTTGCTCATTACACCAGGAAACATCTCAGGCTCCATAGCTGTGACTACAATGCTCATTAGACTCAAAGCATTTTGTATTATTTGAAGGAAGCAGACTGTTGACATTAGGTGGGATTTGACCCCTTCCTTCACCAATGCTGACAAGCTTGAGCTATGTCCTGAGTGAGGACATTTCCTTCCTTGATGTGAGATCCATACAGAATGGTTTTACACTGATTTTCTGTGGGTCTGGAGGCAGCAGATCTTTGATTGTGTGTGAAAAGGATATAACAACCACATAACATGGTGAGCAGGATAAATGCATATCAGCTTTCATAGCTCGTTTTCTTCTAAGGTCTGTGGGTTCAGCTGGAGAAGCAGCAGGGCAGTGGTAGTAACAGGTTAACACTGATTTCTTCTAATTCCTACAGGATTTGATAAAACTGCATCCCTTTATTACATGGATGATAAGTTGCAATGACGAAGTAAGTTCTAGTTGTCTTGTTTCATGCAAACTTAGAGCTGCCTGCTCATACTCTGCAGTCATGATTTACAAGCATGTTTCCTGTTTTGGAGGCTGCCAGATAAACAGGGGTGTTCTACTATCATTCTTGCGGCAGTGTCAGGACAGCCCCCGGCACTGCCTTTCATGTGCCTCAGGGAAAGTCAGGCTAAGTACAAATGCAGAAGAAACAGTGAAAGAGCCAAGAAAATCTGATTGTCCCACTTACATTTAGAAGCAGAGGTCAGGGATGGCTGGGCTCTTTTGTTCTCCAAGAAATTGCATGTTTATGAAGGGCAGGTGACTGATGAGCCTGCTATCTCAATCACCTGGGGAGGGCCAGTGGCTGATGCCTCCATCACCACACTCCAGTTTCTAAACTTTCAGACATACCATGTTAGAAGATGAGACAGACCTTTGTAATCCTCCAGGCTGCTCTGCATATCAGTCACTGGGGAACTGCTGTGTGCAGGATGTTGTCCTTGGTGAAATCCTTTACCAAAGCCAAAGCACTTCAGACTCAGAAAGGCAAAGCATTTGACTCTGTCAAAAGCTTGTTCAGTATTTCATGTCAAAGCCACAGGGAGAGTGGGTTAATAGTGTGGTAATTTCTACTGCAGAATGCTATTGTATTGTTGGAGGGAGTAACTTCAGGCAACACACACAGCCTGACTTCAGCATGCTGCCAGTCTGTCATACTAACAGGGACCACAAATCCGATAAGCAGCTGGAAGTTATAATCTTCTGTGCTCAGTTATTCCAAGAATATTTCTGAAATGCAGTAATGCTTTTTGCTCCCAGATTTGTTTAGTGCTGAGCAAAACCCTATGGAAAATTCCAGTATTTCAACACATGGGGTAATTTTTCCTCCTGAAATGAGCTGCTAGTCAAAATGTTAAGAAATAGTAACTGTGGAAAAAGAGTTCTGAAAGTTTTTTCTGTGGGGAATCTGGACTCTCCTTCTCCCTCACCAGGTCCTCCAAAGAAAGACTACTATCTTCTCGGCGTTGAAGGAACTCCCGTGGCACTGCCGGCCTTGCAGTTAGATGCAAACTGAATCACTCAGTTACAAAGTTGTTGGGGTCAAAAGACACCAGAGATAAAGCTCTCACAAGGCAGAAGAAGCAATGTTTTCAAGAAGGTCAGAAGCACAGGTTTGGCATCAGTATGAAACCCCAAGTATTCCAGCCTGGCTAGAGTCCACTGGGCCCACCTGATTTAACAAGGAGGAACGGGTGGTGACTCTGGAGGTTCTGCACATCAGGTGAGCTCCAGCCACCTTTCATTAAGATGGACCAACCCAGAGATATAACTCCAGATTTCTAGGAACAACTAAGTAAACTTGTAGACATCTTCTGTTGTTTGCATGTCAATGGGTATCTTCAGGATCACAGTTTCAGGAATGGTGAGATTTTAGCCACTATAACAGCTGTCTGGCTTGGTGTGGTATGGACCCTTAGGGCCTGGATGGAATGGATTTATGTAAGAAAATACACATTCTGTGTAAGTTTGAAGCCCAGAATATTCTGCCAGATGTGTGTCACCAGATTCACTTCAAGAGCAGTCAGCCCACTTCCTCTGCGTTCATGTTATGCCTCTCAAAAATCAGTCTCTTTTCACCTGGTCCTGTTTGTTCCCTGCTTCTTGTATGGCATCATCTGGCATCTTCCCTAAGATGTGAGGCTTGGATTGGCTGGTCTTACTCTGTGTTTGGCCTCTGTTGTGATGGCAAATGCTGACTTGCTTCCAAGCAGATCTGCTGTTGCGACTCGCTCTCATTCCAGTTTATCTTAGGGATCACCAGCTACTCTCCTCTGTGCCTGCTTTTATTCCCAGAAACTAATTGGAGGACTAAGCTGAGATTTCCTTGTTTCCATGGTGTTGCACTTGACCTAATCAGCCATTGCAGACCTGAAGTGTCCTTGCCTTCAACCTCTCTACCTGTGCCTTCAGGAGAGCACACTGATGCAAAAACAGGTGGTGTATCTAGAGATAATTAGTGATTATGTGCCAGTGATTACAAGCCTATAATGAGTAATTAGATGTCAGCAGAGTAGAATTACAGTGGATTTAAAGGTACTATGTTTGCTTGTTTGTTTATGTGGTTCCTTGTGACTGTGAGGAAGCAAGCAGTCAAATATACTTTGTTCAGGCTGGTGAAGGAGACAGAGCTGCCATTTGTGCATTTTTTGTCATGGCCCTGCATGCCCTGGTATAATGCACGAAAGAAGCTCTCTAAGTACTGCAGGAACCAGGCTGTGACTGAAGATCCTGGTCCACTTGCCTAGTGATGTTAGAAATTGTGTTCAGTCTGTACTCACTGTCCCACCAAATGCTCCTTTGAAATCACTGTCAAATTATCCTACCATTAAGGACTGGTGGGCTATCCCTTCCACACAGATGTTAAAATAGATAAAAATAGATAATGTCCATCTGTGTTGCTCGCTAAGTATGTCCTAGGGAAAAGCAAGCGCAGCTTACAGTCCCCCTTTTCCAGGGAATAGTAGAAAAAGGCTTCTGTACTACCAAAGTCCATCACCCAAACACAGCCTACCCTCCACTCCTTTGTAAGACCACTCTTTTGCAAGCAGTCTTGGAACTGGTTGTTCCCTCAACTCTTTTTCAGCTGCTGATGTGAAACCCAAGACTCTGTCTGAAGGCCAGAACCCAATCTCAGCTGCATCAAATACACCTGGAAGAGGTCACATGGAAAAGGGGGACTTAATCCCAAATATATCCTGCCACGTCATGGTCAGTGTCAGCCCATGACAGACCTAAAGGTTGAGAAGAGCAGGTTGTGCCAGTTTCAGACCACCCTTCATCGCTATTTCCCAGGGAAATCCTCACCTTACCTTATGGGATTACTGTGTTGCACAGACACTAAATTAAAATCAAGGTTTTGTCTGTATGCTTATACCCACCTTTGGTCAGGATGAAGAGGCTTTTCCTAACTTCAGTCTTGGTTCTTTCATCTCAGCTGCTTTTTACTTCTAAACCAGTGGGCTGTGAGTACCACACCTTGAGCAGACAGTGGTGGAAAGAGCTGAGATGACTCATCAGACTGCAGGCTGTCTAATAGGGAATTGTGCACCACAAAATTCCATTGTGCTGAGTGTCACTGCTTTATGAATTTTACTAAGTATGAAAAAATAAAGACCAAAGAGTGAGACAGTGTACAGATAGCGAGCCAGATCCCTTCTTGATGGAGAGGCTGGAACCCAAGGTCAAATTGCAGCATTTTGATGTTGGCCCTTTCCAGAGCATGGGTGAGTTATCAGCATTAATTGCTGTGAACTTTCAAAACACAGTAAGGTGTTTTGGATTGGGAAATTGTGAAAGGCAGTTTGTTAGTAATTTCCCTATGAAAGCATATGAATGTTGTATCTGTTATTTGAATGCCTGAGACTGAAATCAGTCTGTACCCCAGATGTGCTAATGCCTTAACTGCAATGCAGTTTTTATGCATCCATAAAACATACATAATTTTAAGAATTTCAGACCCACAACTGCCAAATGAACCACTCACATTCTGTGAAACTAAAATCCTTTTCCTTTTCCCTGTACTTCCATTGCTATGGAGTAAGATTTCTCTTGGTAGAACATGGCTAAGAACATGGCAGGTTACTTTTGCATTGTGGCCCTTCTGATTCACTGTTAGTGATTTACCTTTCCATTATTTTTGATGTATACGTTGATACAGAATTGAGAGCCTGTGTGTGTCACCCACACATTTGTGCAGGTTAGGTGCAGGTTGAACAGTGTTAGGTACCATATCCATGGTTTGTTCTTACAGATTCAGACTAAGTGGCCATCCATCATCAGAATATTCAAATCCTTCATTCAGTGACTAGGCTAGCTGATAAAAATCCAAGTAACAGATACCGTGGTAACCTCTGGAAGTTTCTGTGCTGAGAATGTAAAAACAGAGACTTGTCTTTCCTGCCAAGCTGGAATGCTTGAATTCTTTTCAGAGCCTGTATCAGTTAAGCAATTGTAATTGTACTGGCTGGCTTACCTGGGCCTTAAAGAAGGATCTTGGTGGAACTGGTCACTTTAAAAGTTCTCTGTTTCATATACAAAGAAGTCCAAACTTCTGTAGGTTGTTGTCTTTTTACTATAATACTTGGTAGATTTTGCTGTTCTTACCTATTCTTAATTCTCAGAAGTGACAGGGAAAGTTTAGCACCAATGCTTTCTATCTGTATCCAAACCCAAGAGTCTGGTTTGAGAGTTGGTTCTGGATGAAGAGGTTTACACAGAGGGCTTTCCCAGCATCACCTCTGGAACTCCTAATGCTGCAGGGGGACCGAACTCCAGCTCACATAGCGGCCCACTGCTCTCCTCTGGCTTGTCTTATAGACATGTAATATGTGTGCATTAGTCCTGTTAAGGAGTGTGTACCTTTTCTGTAATTTTTCTGTACTTTACTTTGTTTGAAACTTGAATAGTAATCATTTCTAAAGCATTCACATTTCTCCTTTGAGTATTACAAAGCACTTTCCACAACAATAAGGAAAGGACCAGCGAGGTTCAGATTTTCCCAGCAGAGCTCTAACAATATGGGCAGCTATGGAACAACCCAAAGTGGAGTGCTGGGGACAGTGCAGGCATCAGTGAATGGTGTGAGACTGAGGAAGCATTGCTGGGAGCATGGCAAGGAAAGCCCTAAAACATGCTGACTGAGAGAATTGCTGTGGTTCTAAGATACTGTGGTTCTGTGTTGGTTTCAGCTGGGGTAGAGTTAATTTTCTTCACAGTGGCTAGTACAGGGCTATGTTTTGGATTTGTGCTGAACACAGGGTTCATACTATAGAGACGTTTTTGTTATTGCTGAACAGGGCTTACACAGAGCTAAAGCCTTTTCTGTTTTTTATATGGCCACAATGGCAAGGAAGTTAGGAGTGCTTGGGGGGTTGGGAGGAGACACAGGCAGGACAGGTGACCTGAACTGACCAAAGGGATATTCCATACAAGAGGATGTCATGCTCGGTATCTAACATGGGGGGAGGAAGGAGGAAGGGGGGACATTTGGAATGATGGTCTTTGTCTTCCGAAGTAACCGTTACGTGTGACGGGGCGCCGCTCTCCTGGAGGTGGCTGAACACCTGCCGGCCCTTGGGAAACAGTTAATTAATTCCTTGTTTTGTTTTGCTTGTGTATGCAGTTTTTGCTTTACCTATTAAAGTGTCTTTATCTCAACCCATGAGTTCTCTGTCTTTTACCCTTCTGATTCTCTTCCCAATCCTGCTGGTGGAGGAGTGAGCAAGCAGCTGCATGGTACTTTGGGTTAAACGATGACAGGTTCTCATCCTGAAAAACTGTTTCACACATTCTACACTGATGACTAATGATATTTTTGTAGTTTAGTATGTTTCTCTGGATTTAAATTAGAGAGAGTATCACAGCTTGCAAACTCAGGACCTAAAATATAACTGCATCCAGTGCTACATGTCAGAATGATCTTGAATCCAAGAATTTCCTTGGCTTCCATTCATAAAAATCTATTTTAGATGACTAATGAAAACAGACTGATTTTCTTGTGTGCTGAGCACTTCCAAATCATTTTCCCACCTTCTTTTTCAGTGTAGTCTCTCCATTAATCCTAAAAAACATCCAGTTGTATTTTCTGCATGCCTGGTCAGGAATTCACATCCCTAACTTGGAAACTGTTGTTGAAATATGTTGTCTTCTGCCAGCTCTCAGACCTCCTTTATCTATCTCCAGGAAGTGAAGGTCGTTATGTTTCCCCTGGACCATGCAAAGCAGAATAATAATCTTGTTTTGTAAAGTATATTTTGTGTCACGTTAACATGACAACTTCTGGGATGCTTGAAAACAAAGAATGTACAAACAAAAGACTTCCAGTTCCATTCAAATCTCTGAATGCACATAACTATGGCTATTGTAAAGAAATCAGAATTAATGAGTCACTGATCCTTACTGCAGAAGGATCTTACTGAAGATGATCCTTACTGAATTTTTATAACCATTTGTTATTAAAGGAAATGGTCTGCTCAAGACCTAAGCATTTAAAGCACTTGAGAGTCAGCAGCCGATACCCCAGCACGAGAGAGTTTGTTTCGCTCGCTTGGGGACTCAGAACTTAACTGAGTGGGTTTGTTTCTCTGATTGTGCCTTATGTGGCTCAAATATGGGTGTTTTTCCTCTGTCTGAGGCAGCTGGGGAATTTGGGCAATTTACAGCATTAGGTGAACTTCTGCATTTTACAAGGTAGGTTGGTATAGTATAAGGCCAGAAGTAAACCAAAGAGTTATCATTAATTTAGGTATGACAGGAAGTAAGATTGGTGACAGGGTCTCAGTTAGGGCTCTGGACTCAAAGCCCTGCTGGTTCTAGGCAGGTGCTCCAGGTTCATCGGTGCCAAAGCTGTTCTCTCTCCCAGTCATTATCATGTAGCTAGATCTGGAAACAACAAATGACACAGGGACGGGCTGGCAGTGTGGATTAGGATTCTTAGGGTTAGGGATCTGGAATAAAAGAGTTGCTGACCTTAATTTATAGATGACCCTTGTTTGGCCCATGACAATGGGGTCACCTGCTTGGTTGCTGATTGCTTTTAGTTCTTGTGTCCCAGGGCTCAAAGGTGTCAGTTAAGTGTAGAGCTAGTTTTGTGCTCTGTACATCTAGGTATATGGTTTGTTATGTAACTGACTGGGACAAAATTAGGCACAAAGAGTGGGAATAGTGTTTTCATCTGCTCCAAGGACCAGAACTCGGTTCGATGGGACTGTACTGGGATTAGTATTATGGTCAATGTCGAGGTTTGCATTTGGAGGTGCTGAAGATTCGTTACTCCTTCTTTATGTTGAGAAATGTGACTGACTGACAGCCAATCCATCCCCCAAGGGAGTGCCTGGTGTGGAGGAGCCTGTTTAGTGCAGCTGGGGTCCTGCCTTTGAGTGCACATCAAGCCCACCAGACATGTCCAAGTTTCAAGATCTGCAGTGAACCAGAACTCTATGCAGCATTTGAAGATACAAATGAGCAAGAAGATGGTACTGTGACATTTTCCAATCTCTGTGCTTTCCCTAGTTATCCCTAAAATGACATTCAGTTCTTGAGCACTGACCTGCAAGATCCCTCCATTGGTGGAAGTGCCTCTCATAAATGGTAAATGTTAGTTAATAATTAAGGAGTCTGTAATCCATAGATTAGTGGCTCCATTCTCTAAAGTCTCCATCTGTTGTACACATTGAAATCATTGTATCTCTAATCTCAGTCCTGTTTCAAGCTTCTAAAATGGTTTTCACAGGATTTTCTTTGTTGTGCAAAGCAGCTTGTTCATGGCTGTCACTTGCTGTCCAGGCACTGGAGCAGATGTAGCACAATGGCCTCTTGTCAGTGTCGCACAAACTATGGGATGCACCTCTGCCCAAGCAGGAACAGGGCTTTGAAATGTATATTTTGGTCATGTTCAGATTTAGTGCCCCTCAACACAAAGTAGATCGCACATTGCCAGTTATTAGGGCTTTTACTATGTTTAGACAATATCCCAAACAATGTAAGACTGTTACCATCCAAAGGGGCTACAGAGACAACCCAGAGACCTTCTAATGCATAGCCAGGCTTCTCTTCACTCTAGCCATGAGCACTCACCATGTCTACTCTGGGAGAGGCACAGTCTGTGACAGGGCTCAGTCCCTCGCTTGCCAAAGTATTTATATGATGAAATACCAGACAAAATGGAGATGCCTCAAGGGTGGCCCACACAGCTGCAACCTGATGCCTCATACGACCACCATACACCCTGCCTGGGGACAGGCTGATGTGCTGTCATGTACCAGGGACAGACTCACACCAGGCCTGCCCAGGGCTTGTCCCAGGACAGTATGCAACTCCCTTGGATTGTCCCATCCTTTTATTGTGTTGTAGCTGAAGACACCTTGCAGCTGTCCCAGAGAAACACCCAGAGCAATCTGGACCCAAAATCTGGTGCAGAGTTCTTGTTATTGTCAGAAAAAGGATCCCTTGGATGGCCATGCTTCCATGTGTACACAGGAGATGGCAAAATCAGACATAACAGATGTTATAACACCTAGGCTTACCGTTCTGAGCTGTATCTGTACAGGATGCTGGTTTTCTCGCACTGTATCTTCATTCCATCAGCAAAGTACTCCTGGTTTACTCCAGCAGGTGTTCAGGCTGGGAGTTCATGCAGGAGCTTTTCTACACCCCTACTGATCCAACTCCCATTAGCAGCAGTTTCCCTGAAATACATTTCTAATTTTATTAGAGATTTTTAGAAGAGTGAATGCCTCCTAGTCTGGTCACTGAGCAACTACTGTGTTGCACATCATTTGGCGTGAGGGCTGTTTGTAAATGAGCTGCACCCCACAGCCTTATCCGGGGAGGATCCACACAGTCCTTCTGATCTGGGCTCATCCCACAGGCCCTGTAGCACGCATCTATTTTATATTGCATATATATTATCTTTAATTCTAAATTAATGCTTTTTTATATTAAACGCCCCTTCAATTTTTTTTGCAGTCAAAGAAAACGACTTCTTGGCTCAAGTTCTTTTCTTCGCTCATTACTTAAAGATTATTGTAAGGGAGATGAACGTTTGAACTCTCTAATAGTAGAGAACTAAATCTAGATCCAAATTTTTGTGTTTCAGACCCATTTAATGTGTTTCAGTCTTCTAAGAGTACTTTAAAGATATGAACTGCAGTTCTTGGGAACTGGATCTTAGGAAAGATAATGTTTAGGATTTTTTTAGTAAAGAATACATTACTGTACTGGGCTATTCTGTAATAATCTGATACTCTTTAGCTTCGATTTCTTGAGTGTAAAAAGGATGAGATAGGTATAAATACCTGGCTACAAGTATTTGGCTACAAGTTTGCACTTCCAAATGTGTTTTCCATTTACTTTCTAAGACTCTTCTTGACAATTTTCTTCCCAAAGGGCTGTTTGGCAGCGTACACAGCTCCCTGTGCCCTCGGACTGGAGATGCCGAGCATTTTGTCTCTGTGACATCAACTGCCATGAAGCGCCGCTGTGCACTGTTGAACCACTCCTCAAAATGATATGATTCTACGATTTAAAATTAATTTTAGGCAGAGAAATTGCAAAGGTTTGATGGGGAGGGAGACGATTCCAGAGTCTGAGCCTGTCAAGGGCCGAAGGTGAGGCGCAGACCCCCTCAGTGAAACAGAAGCGGGAGCCAGCCGCGGCCCCATAGCCGGTCACCGCCGTTCCGGCTCTGGGGTTATGGTCACTTCCAGGGGTCACTGGTCACTTTTCTGCGCTTCTACCGAGACTTTGCCAAGCCGCGGTTTCCGCCCCCGGCCCGGTGCTACCCCCTGGCGGCAGGCGCGGAGAGCGGGCCCGCCCCGGGCCCCGCCGCGGGCCCCGCCCCGGCCGCAGGCCCAGCTGAAGGTAGCGGGCGGCGGCTTTCTTACTTCAAACCGTGCTAAGAGCCTTCAAGAGCTTCTGACCGTGCGCCACGAACTCCAGAAAGGCAGCAGCTTGCTGTTGTGTTTTGGTTTCTGCACAGGCCTGGCAAACAGCAATAAATTCACCCTTGGCTCCTGCTGGGACTGCTACCTGCCCTCCCTTTTCCCTAGTGGTGGGGGCGGGGACCTGGGTCACCCTTTAATGGAGGTACCCCCCACCCCAATGTACCCCCCACCCCTTTCTGTGTCACAGCACAGCCCCCCACGCCAGCTGGGCCCCAGCATGTGCCTCTGTGGCTCATCTTTAATGTGATTCCTCTAAACAGACTCCAGACATGCTGAATATCTCCGTGAATGTAAAGTGGTATTTTTTTAAAAAAATGCTGCTGTTTTATTTTTTATACAAACTAAAACACCAGAGGTCATTGAATCCTATATTAAATACATAAATTAAAAAATAACCATTCATAAAACTTTACATACAATAAGGATTCTCTCCTACACGTTAATACATATAGTACAGATACATGTCCAGTGTTTATCAAAGGGTCATTCTGCCAAGTCATTTACAATTTTGTTCTGGAATAAACACCAAAAAAAATCTGGAACAAAAAGTGTATATAAAACCACAGAGGTGCTGATGTGAGAGAGGGCAGGGGAAGAGAAAACCCTTTGGATCACCAGCAGCTGTGTGTTTGTTCTCTGAGCCCTGCTCATGTCACAAGAGCCTGGCCTGGGTAGTCCTCATGGGATGCCACAGAACTGAAAGCTTTGGGGTTCAGAGGATGTTTCCCACTGAGATGATGGTAGGGGGCTGGAAGATGAACAACACCTAAAAAAAATTCTCCATTGTCCTCCAGGCACATCAGTAAGAGAGGATGGGAGCTGTGAGCCAGGCTGGTAACACTGCAAGAAACACCATTTCCTACTGCAACCCCAATTACCTAAATGCATCTCACATAACCAGGCCCTCATCTGAAGTGCTGAAATTCAAAAAACAGTCTTCAGAATCTCCCAACTTGGTCACTGGAAAAAAAGCAGCAAGTCAAATTGTGGTCAAGCTGATTTGTACTACCTTCTGTGGCTCACCTCCTGCTTTGGAGGGAGGGATAGCCTGGAGTGCTGCTACTCCTGAACAGCCTAGAAGGGATGCATGGGAGGGATCCAGGGCTGTATATGCTGTCCTCAAAGACTGCAGTAAATTGGTTTTTACTTTTCTGGCTGGTTTGGGGGAGGGGAGGTTGGCTGCAGTGACTAATGTGAGGGAGGATTCTCAATCCTTTCCTTCAATCAACGTCAGGAACAGCAGAAAGCCCAGGATTAACAGTCCAAGGACAGAGAAGGGTCCAGAAAAAAGAATCAGAAAACTAGTTGTCCATGAGATATGAAACTAAACCTGGAGGAGTGTACCAGCTGTGGCAGCTAAACAATCTTGATTCAGTTCCCCATGCCTAGATTGAAGTATACTTTCGTAAGTTATAGCAACAATTTCTATATGCAACACGGAATAGGTAAGTATATGCATATATATGTATATATATGTACATATAGATACGTGTATATATAAATATATATACATATATATACACAGACATCAAACTCATTTTGCTCTAGCTGATACCAGAAAATTTGTATTAACTCATATCAGCAAGTATGTTTTAGGTATGGCATGTGTTATGCTGCAAGGAGTAAAGCAGTGGTAGTTCAGCTCCCTGGAGGGAAGAACAATCCTTGAAAAAAGTTTGCAGACCCAGGTATGCTGTGGTCAGACTACCATCATACATCCCACCCTGAGCCCTTGGGAATGCAATACCTGCATGCATATGTATACACACAGGAGTAAGGGAGGGCAGATCAGACAAAAAAGAGAAATTAAATAAGATAACATGGCTCAGGGAGTCTAAATGATGAAGCCTGCCACAAGACCAGTCAGGTATGTTGTGAAACTTTGTATTTCTATCTATGCCATAAACCTTCTGTATGATTGCCTGAAATAATTGTTTCTAGCTCTTTTTTTTAAACCAAACCAGTGGTGGAAGTTATTGCACCATCATTGAAACCAAGTGCTGCTCATTCTTCCGCAAGAACTCAGTGCTTTAACTGCCAGCCCTAACACTGGGGAAAGCAGCCTAAAGGTGTGAAATTACCTGATGCTGCAACAGAGGAGAAAAAAGTGAGGTGGGAAGAAGGAATAACCCGAGAGAAACCGCCCTTTTCATAGCTAACAAGCTGTTGTTAAGCTTCTCAGTGATCTCCAGCTGTCACAGGAGTGGGACAACTCTTTCACGGCCTGACTCCAGAGCTTCAGGACTGAACTGCTAGCTCGTGGAAAGCACATGTACGTTTGGGTCAACCTTATCCACAGGGTCTTCTGCTATGAAAAAGCAATTTGAACAAAAAGCATGCAATGTGCCGGCAGTCATGTAACGTATCTGCCTACAAGCATATTTCTTAAAAAAATGAACCAGCAGACATACAGCTTGGTGCCAGAACTCAGTAAACCCCTTGGCTGAACTAGAGTGCTTCAAGAAGATGTGGTCATTCTATAATTTAAATTAATTTAAAGGAGCAGGAAAAAAAAAATCACTTGATAATAACTTCTAATCTTCGATGGAAGGCTTAACACTATCTCCTGGCACTCAAGAAATAAGGATGTTAGCAGTCTTTGTGGAGAAACTGAGCCCAAAACTGCAATGCAGTTGGGTAAATGGACACTACTGATTAAAAGCTATTCTGGCAAAAAAAAAAAAGGTATCTGTGAGGGGCAGACACCCTTGATACCACAGGAACTTCCTCCCTCCTATGGCTAAGGAACTGCTTTTGATGGGCTGAGCTGCTCTGGCAAGTGACCTCACTGCTTTGTGCCTCAGCTGCGTTGTCTGTAAAAGTAAACAGGCAACCAAAGGAGAAGCTCTTTGAAAAATACTTTAAAAACTTCTGATGTGCCTAAGATGTTGGTACATGTGATCCCTGCTTTGAAGGTGTAAGTAATGCACAAGCTGTATTCTGGCCCTTAATCTTCTAGTTTGTAGTACAGAACTCCATTTCTTCCAGTTAAAATTAAGGCTCCATTGCAGAAGACACAGCCTTGCCACAGGAACCCAAAGTCTGAACAGGCAGGACTCCGTTCCCAGGGAAATGAAACCAGAGGCACTAAGAAGTGCACTGACAGCCCATCAGTGAGAAAGGGAGGGTGGGTGCAGCTGGCTGCACTGCTTCCCTCGGCACAGGACCCTCCCAGTGATTGCTGCAGGCATTATGCTCCTCAGGGACGTTTCTGACAGAGTCCTGGGTGCATGGACCTATGACCTCACGGAGGCACCAGGGCTGAGTTCCAGGCTTTGTGATTAAAGAGGTAAGTAATGCT
Organism: Corvus kubaryi; assembly: GCF_017639235.1. Classification (NCBI taxonomy): domain Eukaryota; kingdom Metazoa; phylum Chordata; class Aves; order Passeriformes; family Corvidae; genus Corvus; species Corvus kubaryi. The sequence continues at coordinate 227,001 of NW_024582090.1, read as the reverse complement.
TTGAAAGTAAAACTACTTTTAGTTACTCTCAACTGTGGAAAAATCTAAACAGATTAGCAATATTTCTTATTTGTAATAAGGTTGTGTTCACAAAGTTTTTCCTCATTTTTGGTTTATGTATCATTGATCAGGAAGCCAACTAACAAAGTCAGTTGACAAGCTGAACCAAAACATTTTTTCCAAGCTGGGACAAAACAGTTGGAAGCTGATGCTCTGTGAACCATGTCACATGGATAAGGGGATTAGCTTTCCTCCCTGCCCTGTCCTCCAACATTTCTTTCTCAGAAGCTATTCTGTAGGTCCAATTCAGTGATCCTCAGTGGTTATTCTATAGTGAAACCAAGTACAGTCGTTATTATCTCAATGGCAGTCTTTAAAGAGTATGAAAAGTATCTGATAATAGACAGGCTGTTCTTCATGGAGGGATGGTGAAGAGAGATAAGGCTTCAACTCCACTGGAAACCCTCCTTATGCCAGACACCCTCTTCTGCCATTCTTTAGCCAAGGCAGGTGGTGCTGTGTTACGATCTCAAGCACAAAACATGGTGACCTGTCCTGCCCATCCTGCAATAACCCAGACTGGTTTTTTTCCTTTCTTCCTTCCACACTGCAGCTGTCAGTTGTTCCAGAGGTTAAAACCAAAGAGGGAGAGCAGGAGTCCCTGCAGCGAGAAAGCCACACAGTTCAAATCGAGCACTTTGTTGTCAGCATCTCTTGAGTTTCTCCTACTCTGATCTGTTCATTTTTGATCCATTTGTCAGATGACAGGGTGACATTTAAATGATTGCCCTGCACAGCAGGAATAGATTTTTCTGTTGTAACTTTGGTTCCATGCCCAAGATACACTGACTTGATCAGCTGAAAGTGGTTCCTTCCCTTTCAGATCTTCCTAGGTGATGTAGGTTGTCAGTTTATTTTTCTTCCCCTTTTGTAATTTCAACATACAGGATTTCATTAGATGCAGCATATATCATAGGTTTAGACAGGAACTGTCAGGTAACAAATTTTGAGTGATGGCTTTAAAATACAAGGTGGTTGCAGCCTTGGCTACAGGTTGTTCATTTTTATACTTTTGAAAATAGGTGTAAACAATATTCTCTTCATCGAGGGGTGGAAGCATTTGCCTTTATAAGGACTTATCTGTGTGGTCGGGCACTCTAAAAGTTAAAAAAAAAAAAAAAGAACATCTGTATCAGATAAGGTGTAAGTTCCTCTACCTACCTATCCCAGCTTTGCCAAGATACAATCTATCAATCAGGAAGATGAAAAGGTCAGTTCTTAGAGCTATCAGCGTGAAACTGGTTTTGTCTGTATGAAAAACATTTGTGAAAATTCTGTGTATTTTGCTAAGCATGTCCATTTAAACCCCACAAAGTGCAACCCTGTGGTGCATAAAAGTCCCCATGGGCATCTTCACATGAGTAGCATGCATAAGTTTCAATGACTCTTGAACCAAAGCTGCCTGAAATTCAGCCGTTAGAAGAGCCATGGCAGCAGACAATATCCTTGGGGTGTCAGAGCAAGCCTACAATTTTGGCTAATGCAGCACTGAGGCAAACACAAACTGCTGCTGTTCTGAGAAAGCCTACCCTACCTATGGAAAAGAACTTTGGTTCTCAGGTTTGAGACCAGGGAAAAAAGGGCATATTTTGTCTTTGTTATCTCAGTATTCAAGCCTACATAGTAAAATTCATTGGGTGCAAAATCCACACAGACCACACTTCCTTATGTGATCACAAATAAGTGAATATGTATGTTCACAAGCACAGAGAAAATGCAGGTAGGAAAATCCCACATAAACAGGAATTAGAGAGCTTCTGGTCTGGATACTGTATACTGCTGCACATGGTTTCCTTTATTTGCACATTCTTGTCCTTTGTTATTGCAGTACAGCAGTGAGTCCTGTGTTCACTCTAGGTGAGAAAGAAACCAGAAAGTATCATCTGTGACCACACTGTGAATTTCTCTCTACTGGTTAAAAGGTCAGTAAAGGATAAACAGCACCAAGGCATTAACAAAACCAAGGACTTCTCACCATCAAGTGACTCCCTAGGATGAGTTGGGCTTTTTGTTTGTTTTGTCAAGGATCTGTTTGAAGTCCCTTATGATAAGGTTAAGACAGTTCATTTGCATTCAGTGGAAGTAAAGCAATTTTACAAAGATTCCCCTGACAATATATATAGCTCAATAGTTGTAAGAAGAAGAAATGCTGAAGGCACACTCTCCATGCTGTGCTCACCTTTGCTGGGTAGGCAGGTGGTTTTTAATACAAATGGGTAACACAAATCAGTGTTAGTTATTCACTCCAATTCCACGTATTTCAGCCTCGCAAAATACGACTGCGCTAAAATCCCTCTCCATCTTGCCAAGACCATTCCCAAATTGCTTCTGTCTGGAGATTCCCCCTCAGGTACTGAGGGGAGAGTATCCCATAGAGGAAAATGCAGGGGTGAAGGCAGGGGATGAGGAGCTTACCATTACCTTGTTTTTGAGGAACTGCTACAAGACTTGATGCTTTGCACCTGTGGAGTGACTGGCCTTGGTAAAACACTCTACAGGTGTCATGCGTGCTGTGATGCTGGGCCTGCTGCAGCTGTCTTTACAGTTCAAGGGAGTTCACAGCAGTGCAGATCCTCTGGAAAAGCATTGAGTTTATATATCCCCCACACACACCTCACCCATAAGATTTTTCCACTTTCATAGTCAATGTCCCAATCTCTAAATCACTGTATCTCCACCACTGTCGTGGCTCCTTCCTGTGTCATAATCGGTCTTGTTGATCCCTACCTGATGTTCATAAAGCCAAATATGCAAAAGCAGGATGGGAAAGGCAAAAGAATCTTTCATCTCCTGGGTGGTCCTAGGAGTGCCACAACCCTCTAGCAGGCTTTCTGGGACTGTAAACCACATTTCAGCTCCTGCTAATGCTTCTCATCCTCTCTATGGGGAACTGGACCCCTGTGTGCTCTGGGGACAAGCCATTATGGAGCAACAGTGAATTCACTGAGTGAAACTCATCTTGGCATTGTAGTTAGAACAGCCTTCCTGGGCTCAACAAAGTGACACCAAAGGGATTTACACCTGCTAAACCTTAGATATTATGTAAAACAAGAGGAAAACCCATTGAAGGAGATTGGGCCAGAATGGGGGGGTGGAGGGTGGGGGAAGAAAGGGCGTGGGGAGGGAAGTGAAGTCTTGACACAGTCCCTAAGGGATCCATGTAAATTCCCCTGCAATGACATCAGTCAACTGTGCAGCTGGGACAGTCGTGTCAGCCCTAAAGACAGCACACAAATGTTTATGTTGTTTTGACTATTAGTCCTGTTCAAGGAACACAACAGCGAGGTGTGCATCAGCTCAGTGGAGAGCGAGAGCTGAATGGAACCCAGCAGCCCACGGAGACAAGATGACTGCAAGTGAAAAATAGCAAATCTGCTAGAATTTTAGGAAAAATATGGAGTTTTGACCTTAAGCATCTCACTAGTTTTTCTAACCAGCCAATACCTGCCCTCAAATTAGGCCAAAAGGACGTAAGTGTTATCAGCAAATGTTCCTGTTTTATTTTAGATAGTCATGACTCTTCTTCTTTTCTGTGTGTAGTTCTCCCTTTTCTACTTTGAGAAGAGGGAAGGAATGGCTGCTCTGCAACAAAGAATGCAGTCCGCCTTTGAATACATTGCAGACCTCACTGTGAGGCTACTCAAATACATTTTTCCTTTGCATGCAGGCAATGAAATGTTACAAGGCACTGGAGATACTTTCATAGGCTCCGAGACAAAGGGTTCATGAACATTACTGGAATTCCGATGTCAGAATAATAGGGGATTTTTTTTTTTCTGTTTTGGGAGATGCTTATTTCAAAAGATACTGCTACATATTTGCAATCCCTGCAAAGCCATTTCTTGTCTGTAAGGTCTGTAAGTCTATGTTTGCCTTCCTCTCTCTTCTGTGCTGGCATATCAAACCATGCGGACAGTCTCAGGAAGCACACACTGGCATTTTTTCCCAGGACTAGGGATTTCCTGTTCTAAGTTCAATTACAGTGCAATTAAAATTTTTCATAGGAATCATCCTTTTATTTTCTAATGCAAAATATGTCCCAGCCATAAACAGAAATTCTTTTTTTAGCATTTTTGTGAATATTTTCATCATTTGCATCTACTGCTGAGAGCTTTTTTAAACTTCAGGGAAAAACTATTTTCAAAATGCAAGACCATTTAAAAATCAGGAAGACAACATTTCCTTATGAGTTCTAATATTAATGAAAATTTTAATTTGTACTTCTTGGGACGCATGCTCTACTGCTAAGACTTTACTGCATGCTTCATCTTAGACAGGATTAGGAAAAACTGTTCAGTAGCTGAATGTCATGAACACATTTTTTTATAAAAGTGAAGTAAACTGAGCAAGGGATGTCTTTTGAGGCACCCTCTGGTTTCTTGTTTTTCTTCTACCACAGCCAGTACCACTATTGGTAAAACTAGGACATATAAGCTTCTTACCAATTCTGTAGCTGTACTAGAAGAGGCAAATACTCACTAGAGAACCAACTCCATACCCACACTGGTGGAAAATGTGGGTGCAAACTGTATGTACAGAAAACTCTGAACCTCTTATTGCCCAAGTTTTTCTCATATGCTGCACAAGGACATTATTTCAGTTGGGATAGGAACTGAAAAAGGACCACAGTACAGGCAAATGGAAAAAATTCATACAGACAGGTTCTTGCAAATGTCACTATCAGTTCCTGTGATTTTTCAAGCTGCACCTTAAATCCAAGAATTTTTTTTATCTGGAATCTCCCTCTAGATTGACTGCTTGTTCTGGACTCATGATTCTGTGGTACAGCAAAACACACAGTCATATAAAGTTATTTGCTATACTGTGTACTGTGAAAATACTGGCTTCTTAAAATTATTCTGTCCATAATTCGGTTGTCTGAGAACAATTTCTGATTTTTTTTCTCCATTATGAATAAGCAAGAAACTGTAAAGTTAAACTTTCACCAGTCACAGCCACTTAAAACATCTCGCAGCCATACCATGCTGTACCATGGTTCTCAGAAATCCTGCAGTAGGAACACAATTAACTATGCAGTTGTAACTTAAGGTGTTTAATGATCACTGGATCAAGGCAGTATGTTTTAAATAGCAGCAACTTGATAATGATATTGACTGTTGTCAAGAGCTGTCATCACTGATCTGTCCACACTTCTCTTAATTCTTTTCTATGAGTTGTTCCCCATTCAAGCCAATCTCCATGTATATTGCTAGCCCATGGAAACATTCATTTTAAGGTCTGGCTGAACAAGGACACAGTAGATTCCAGTTGATGTGGATAATTCTGAGAGTTGTCTCTGCATCAGCACAAAACTGCAAATGAAGGCTTTGATCTAGCTGAAATGAAACGCAAAGTAGGGGCTTCTCCTTAAAGGGAAAAGAAAAACCTACCAAACTGCACCCATGCCACTTAATTGTAATCAATACCTTGAATTGTACCTGGAAACATTTGTAACAACTGAGCTGGTACAAATGGTGGAAGGGCATTGTGGATACAAATATTGCTGCTAGCAAGAATTTTTCTTGCTTCTTTCCAGTCCCGTGAGATACTTTTCTCTCTCACGGAAGATATTTGTAAGAGTTCTATAAACTATGAACACCTGCGACTTTGCAAAGCCTTGTTTATAGTACAGTAGAAAAATATTTTGACAATGGATGTTCTAGGATTTTGGCCAATCACCCGCAAGGGGTGGCTGATCCTTTGACCAATTAGACTACGAAGAAAAAAGTCTATAAAAGAGTTGTAAAACAATTAAATAAAGGAATCTTGCTGCACAATTCCTGCCTGCTGGATCTCTCTTCTCCTCCCTACCACTGCGGGACACCGTGATAGGGCATGGCAGAACACCTTTCACACAACTGTATCTCAGCTTGTCTCAAGTGCAGAGCAGAGGAATTATTCATTGACACAGCTGAAGCCAGAGCCAAGAGAGACAGTGAGAAATTTAATGGTATGGGTCTGTCCCCAAATCAGAAAATTCTGCTCTGTCATTACATGTTCTTGAGACTTTAACATTATGTTTTCTAGGCTATGTTCTACTTCTGTTATACTGGATGAAAAGAAAAATTGTCCTAGCCCAGTATCCTTATTCTGGAAGTGGCTAGCCACAGAGGGAAAAATGGGACCATTATAGTTCTCTGATTTATTTCCTCATCTTCATATTACTTTTTGAACTCTGAACTTTCAGGTGCCAAGCATACTGTGACAGACTTCTTTACAACCTGTATCCTGAACTATCAATTTTTGTTTACTTAAAGCTTATCACATGATAATTTATATTAGACAGTGAACTGTCTAATACAGACAGCAAGCTGTCTGTCCATCCGTCCATTCTATGACAAATTTTTTAGACCTCTCCAATACCTCCTTTTAGCAGTGTCACTTCCTGAACCAGAAAAATCCTTCCATCTCTCTGTCTCTCCCTTCCTGTCTCTCAGCAGCTGATCATTCTTCCTTGTCCTTCTTTGTATTTTTCCTGCTGCTGGACACAGAGCTCTACCTCTTTTAACATCCTGATCTATTTCCTGAGTGTTAGTTCAGAGCCCATCATAGTGTGTTTACATTTGAGGTTATTTTAACGGTTTTCCATCTGCATCGTTTTGCAAACATCAACATTGAATTTCCCCTGCAATTCTCTTGGGTATTTGATACTGTGAAATTCCTTGTTAGCTTTTATTTTTACAATTATGAATAGCACAGTATCACCAGCAACTCAGTAGTATGACAACCCCCTACTGTGAACTATTACAAATTGACAACAACCTGCTGAATTCGCTGACTCCAAACATCCACAAGAACACACAAGGATGTGATCCTCCGCTCTGTGCAAGAAGTGCTAGCTTTGAGGAAATAAATAAAACAGTCTTACCTTTCCAAGAGGCACATTGACATCAAGGCCAAAGAATAAAGGCAAGAGAGAAGAACAAGAATAGAAATAGAAACTGCAGAAGAAAAATAAGATTGTGTAAAAATTAAAGGTAACGGCATTGTAAGCATCAGAATTATTTTTGCACTCTGTAGAACAGTTAGAATAATTATTCATACAGAAAACACTGTTATTTCCCTAGTTACTTCTGTAAGTACCACACCACCTCCCAGGCTTAGAAAACAGATCCCAATAATTTTGTTGATGGATTACAATTGGCACCATATTGAAAGCCTGAGGTGTAACTGTCACATCGTGATACCCCCATGGGTTGACAAGTCATAAAGCCGGATATCAAAAATAGCATGTGTAGTATTTTTAAGTGTGTTAAAAAACAGTATCCGCAACCCATGATAGAAATAGCCTGGATATATTAAAAAAAAAAAAAAAAAAAAATATATATATATATATATACAAACATATATGCACATATATGTTTATAGGTATGCACACACACACACATACCAAGCACTCACCATTACATGTTTGATAGTGTAATGTAGTATTTTAAGATTAAAGTCTGTATGCACTGACACAAACTGAAAAGAAAGGACAGTGGACCAGCACCAACAGGTGCAGCTGACTGAGCGGAATAGAAAGGTCATCTAGTTCAAGAGAACTGGAGCACTCCTTTCAAAACAAAGTTCATCAGTGTGCTTCAGAAACATAACAGAACCAACCTTTTCCTCCAGATCCTTAATTTGTCTCTTTTGGATGTCAGTTTTATCTTCTAAATCTCGGATCCTCTGGAAATCAGAAAAGAAACATCTACACTAAATTCTCAGTAAATCTGTTCCACTGAACAAGTAACTTAATGTTCCAAGTGCCAAAAGCCTAGAAATAAACAAATACATTTCTGTGGTAGGGATAATCTTGTGTCATACTGTGACTCCATCCACTCATCCTGCCACATCACAGCTTTAGCACATGTGCAACTGCTCAAAATATGATCCTGCATATATGGATATATATGCATATATGCAAAACTGGATCCTTAAATGCTGGAAATTAGTATCAATGATTGATCTGTTTCACATTATCTATTTATTAATCCTGTTGATCTATTTATTAATAGATGAAAAGTGTAAGATCATGGTTATAATCTTTAGAATTCTATCATGATTCATTAAGAATTCTCACAGTTTGATGTGTTGAAAGAAGATTAAAGTGTTATCATTAGATCCAAAATTATAAATGTATACAATACTATGAATCTATTGATTCTGTGGTGAGTGAAATATATGTAACTTATAGACAAGGTGTGTATTTTTAGCAGAGCTAGGTACTTTGAGAAAAACTATGTAGCATGACTTAAACTTTTGCCTGCATGGGAGGAGAGATCCCCCAGAACAGAACTCCTAAGTACAAATAACGAGGCCTTGAATCTCAGTACGTTTTTTTAATTAAGTCAGGTCATAAGAGAGCTGTCCAGCAAATAGCAGAAATCCAAAGAGGCAAACCAGGAGACGCCTGAAGGCCCCAGCACCTGGAGAATAGATGGCACCTGTGACTGTCTTCCTCCCTGTCTGGGGATGAGATGACTAGCTTATGGCAGCTTTCAAATTCTATGGAACCACAAAATCACAGAATGAGTCAGGTTGGAAGGGACCACAGCAGTTCACCTGGTCCCACCTCCCTGCTCAAGCAGTGTCATCCTAGAGCATGTGGCACAGGATTGCATCCAGATGGGCTTGGAATATCTCCAGTGAGGGAGACTCCACATCCTCTCTGGGTAATCTGTTCAGTGCTTGGTCACTTGCACAATGAAGAAATTCTTTCTCGTGTTCAGGTGGAACCTCCGTACAACAGTTTCTGCCCACAGCCTCCTGTCCTACTGCTTGGCTACCTCCTCTTTCCTTTGACTTTCAGCCACTTCCAACCCTGCCTGCAACTGAGGCTGGCTCAGAACTGTTCTGAGAAGCCAGAACTGCTGTGGCAGTGTCCCTCAGGGCAGTGTCCCTCAGGGCAGTTGTCATGTCTAAAATCATGAAGCTTTTTCTGTGGCAAAGGCTTGGCAAGAAAAAAATAAGGGTGGACCCAGTCTCAAGTGCCCAACTTAGGATCAGGAAAGACTGTGAGAACTGAGCCTTCCTGTGAACCAAAACCCCCTAAGCGCTGGGGATGTGCTCCTTCTCTTACTCCCATAAACATCCGAGTCAGATCTGTTTCATGGTGCAGCTCTCACATTATTCAACGTGCTGTGACAGTTTGCCTTTTGCTCTGGGACCTCACAGCTTGCAGAGCAGCAAACATCGGTCTTTCAAGGTGATATGCAGTACCCTATCTCAGCAGTGAAAAGTACAAATGCCCAGCTGGGAGGGACAAGTAGTATCTGGAAAAACAGACAGCTTTCCTGTGCCATATGAGCCAGCAGCCCATTTCTCTTGTGCCCAGTCCAGTAACTAGGGATGACCATTTTTATTACAAAGCTAGATCCATGCAGACATCATTCTGGATGAAAACATTAGGCTAGAATTTTAAAACTCAAAATATGCCAAATCAATCTTGCACGAGCTAATATCACGTGTGCTTGCATGCACAGAAAAGACACAAAGTATGAGACAATTCAAAAAGCTGGATGCCAGGCTCCCTCATGGCCTGGAGCTTGCCTAAATTTGACCTCAGACTGTGTTCTTACACAGAAAGGCTGAGTAGATACCACATGTCTGCGATTCCTTCTTCTTACCTGATGAGCCTGCTGGAGCAGCTCCATCCTCTCCTGAAGAATCTGGCAATCATATTCTCTGCTTTTCCTCAGCATCTGACGTCTCAGCTTTTCTACTGCTGTCCTCAGCTCTTCCTGCTGTTTTTCAGTCAGTAGTTCCCCAAACTTTATCACTGTTTCTTGCTGCAAAGCATTGTACAAGGTGGCTTCAAGCTCCTGGATCCTCTGGTTGATGCAATACCAAAAGTCAATTAGAGATGAAACATGGTTTAAACCACATTGGGAACTGGGGGGTTGGTGGCAGATTCAGGCCCCTGCATGAGAGGCAGTCCCTGTGCTCAAGTGTGCAAAAATGTGAAAAACTGAACTCAGAAAATGGTTCCATGTTCCGAAAAGAAGATACGAACTTTTATTTTTTAAAATATTTTAATATTAATTTTCACTGAAATCCTTCACTTTTACTCTTTTTTATGGAGTTAGTTTATAGAGATAGAGTTGGATAGAATTTTCATATCTGAAGTGTAAATTATTTCACCAATTTTAAAATTTCAACCTATTGCACTAAAAAACTCCAGTTGGACAAGCTGCCATTAATGAGCAATATCTGCCTTAAACTGACAAGAGTTTTCAGACTTCAGGGGACGTGCCTTTTTATGACATGAAAAGTCAAGGTATTGTGTTGAAGCGGTGCAGATTGCATGCTAGTACATCAGAAGAATAAGGAAAAAACAAATTTTAAAAACCCCAGTATTAATAAAAAAGCAAAAATCTCTCTTCCTGGTTCAACAAGAGTCTGTGTGCTATTGCAGAGTTGGCCAGTATGTGCTGCAGAATTTCCTTTGTACATACCATGTATGCTTGGTCAAGAGCTTGCTTCCTGTAGTCTAATTCTTCCTCCAAATAACCTTTTATTTTGCAAAATTGCTCCTACAATGAAGGATCATTTAGACAGAAAAACAAATTATTTACTCCAAATACTTTAGGAAGTTTTATCAAATCATTTACAGATATCTAATTCAGTAGGACAAGGAGACTGGTTTTTGACTGGTGCTTGGCAGAAATATCTCACTCAGCTAGAAAAGAAGGAAGGGCAAATAGCTGCAGATTGCTCTTTTATGTGAATACATTTGATCTACATGAAACTAAATCCATCCTGTCTGTTGGCTTCAGTGGTATCGCTTGGCATTTCAGTAGTGAAATTTAGGGTGTTCTGTGTTATTTTTCTAAAGATACCTCCTCTGGCATCAGGAATTACTCTTTTTGTGCTTTCTCTTATTTTGGAAGAGGTGTAAAAGTGCACTAAACTAAACAGGAACTAACCAGACATTCACATTCACATTACAGGGGGGCAGCTGCTGTGCTTTAACTTATCAGTCCACCTTAAGCTGAATAGACTTAAGTACAGACATATCACAGGAACAGAACAAAAGCCACTACAGCTGTCTAATTCTTGTAGTTACGCTTGTTCATCTTGTAGGCTACTGCCATTAACTAGAGTAAGAACAGGGTAAGGTACTAACTTTACTTAGTATGTAATGAAAGCCAACAGTGTTATAATTGAGTAATTTTTCACATGCTGGTCCTGAATAAAATGCAATACAACAGCTAATGTTTAGACTGTGAATCTGATGAGGTAAATAATGTGTGCATCTTTGAAAATTATTGAGAAACATTTGAACCCTCTGTACTTATTAATAAACAGTCATCCTCATAGAAAGAGAGAAGAAGTTTTTAAACTTTTACTACTTCTGTTATTCTGCTGTTGCATGTGAACTGGACCAGGAACAATTTTATGGATTCACCAATAATCAGAGAAAGGCTGCGTAGTTCATTTGCCAATAGATTCCTAGCTATTTTTTGGCACATCAGGTAAGTGTGACACAACCAGCATTCCTAAGATGTGTAATAAGGAAAGTTTTCTTACCATATCACTTTCCAGTTCCATCATCTTCTGATGCAGAGCAGCTTCAGCTCCCTCAATCTGCTGGATCCACTGGAGAGAAGACAATGAGAGCTGTAACCTGCTGTGTTTTCTAGCACACAAGCAGTGGCAAGTGGGATATCTACAGCATCTTGTTAGTCTGTTTTTAGCAGCCTGCTGCTACTGCTGGGTTCATCTTGAGACTGTTTGTGACAGAGGCAGCCATGATGTCTGCAGGTAGTACTTGGCAGGGAAGCAGCAAGAGGATTGCCACTGCTGGGTCACCAGAAGACGGAGAAGCACATGCCCTGGGATGGACAAGGAACCCATTTCCCATGGATAAAGGCCTACAATGGGACTATAGCACCTCAAAAATAGCCTAGCTGACTTTATGGCAGTTCTGTTGGCAGAGGAGGAATTGTTGAGCAGAGTCCTTGGAAGTTGTCATGTTGAAAAAACTGTGTGCTGCATTTGAGCCTTAGAGAGCAATTTTAACCAACCCCCACTTTTTTCCTAATATTTGAAACAAGGAACATAGACATATACTTTCAGTGAAATTTTGGCATGCAGATCCCTTTGGAAGCTTTAGAAATCTCAAGACTGTAAATTCCAAACTTTATCTAATCATGGCTTAAATTTCTGATGGTTTCCCATTCAGTTTTCAATTGCAAGTTTTGTTTCATATAATCTTTGTATTTGTAGTTTTTTCTACTGCACAGCTTGGGCTAGCTCAGTTTGATATTTTTGCTGCTTTAGCAAGGTGTTTGGGACTGTGCTGGCACAGTTTATTTTATTTGGGGAATCACTTCCAACACTAGGAAATTTAACAATATTGATGACAACAACAGGGAAGAAAATGTGTAGATGAGGCTTTAGGTAATACGTGAGAAAAGCAAGCACACAATTTACCTTTTCTGCCAAGGACAATACCGTGGAAGCCTGAATTATGGCCACTTGTTCTTCATTCCTTAAATTCTGTGATGAGAAAGAGAGGAAAGAGAAAAATTGGCAGCAGTTTCCTGCATGAATAAAGACAATCCATCCTACAGACCAGGTCCACAGTTTTCAGAGGATCCCTGTAGTACTGAGTATTCGGTTTCCATTGAAACATTCAGAGTCTGTTAACACATTAAGAAGACCACTGCTTTTGCCTTTCTGCATTATATGGATTAACTGTATCATTCGTTCCATTACATCTTAAGACAAATGTAAACTAAAATTAGACCCATTTGTTTGTCTTCATGCTAGTTCTACAAAGCTGAATTTCCATCAAAGTTTTTGTAAAAATAGGGCTGATTTACATCAGCACATGAATAGACAATTATGATCCTTGGTTTTTATTTCTTATAAACTTTTTAAAGACATATCTAATGTTGGCCAGAGATACAGGATCTCTTTTACGTGGGCAGCTATGCCCTCTTAGAAAGCCACAGGGAATTTGATAATTCTTGCCTATTTATGAAACTGAAGGAATCCTAGTCCTGATGAAGAATGGTTTACTCAGACTGCCAAACTCATTCATGTGTTTTCCTGAGTGAATGGGGTGCAGTTGGGCCCAGTTCCAAATATCAGTGGTCTTTGGACGTTCTTTCCAGTCTGCTAAACCATACGTAAAAGATGCATAATTTAACAAGTATCTTAGAAAATAGTCATAATTCTACATATCACTTACTGCACTGTACAAAATGCAGCTTGTAAAGAGAAAATATCTCCCCTTTCAACTTACCCCATTATCACCTAGGATGTCTAACTGCTTTATGAGGTCTGGGATGCTGACATCCTGCAAAGAGAGAATAAGGTAAAGACATGGCGTGCACCTTTTATCATGGCTGCAATATCCATCTAGTCTATGAACCACAGGGAAGTCAGCCATTTTGTTTTATCCTATGGAAATGCACCATACATTGATTTCAGTTGCCTTTGAACCAGATTTTATCATTATGGTAAGAATTTTGAGTTTAATTGAACTGTGTCTGTCACCACACTCTTACATTAGACTGAGTTGAAATGCCTGAAGTTTAGTGGAGTTATTAGTAATGGGTTATATGGGCAGTACCCACCACTCCTGTAGGGAAAAGCACTGCTTTACAAAACTGACCTACCTTAACCCCTTCCTTCATGCAGTAGATCTGTAAAGCACTCACACCATCTGAGAATGGGTGAATCTGGAGATTAAATGGTGGAGACCGTCTCTCTCTTTCCTGCAAATAAATTCAAAAGATGCTAGAGAATGTATTAGGATGAAGCAGACACACACAGAAAATGCCATAGCTACTGTTGATATCATGCTTGGCTTGCATGCTTCATTTTACAAGCCAAGGAATGAAACATCTAGACCTAGTCTGAAAAAGTGAGCCAAGTGGGACAGAATCCTAAACCCAAGGTAACTGTTTAACAGGCAATTATTTGATAAATTACGTCAATTTGCAAATTGGCTGTGGACAGGCTGTCACCTAGCTAAGATTCAAGTGATTTGCTTTATGAAGTGCTGAACAACTATACATTTTTGTAAATACTCCCTTTAGAAACAAGTGTTTGACTTTAGACCATTGGGAGACTCAGATTACACATTTTCCTCATCCTGGTATGTTGTACATTCTAACATCTGTGGAAAACAATGCATTCAAAAAAACTGATCAACTTAGCTATTTATACACCTTTATTGCTTAAAGTTTACAAATATTTGTCCAGTTTTAAAGGACCAGAGACAAAAATAAAAATTTGAAGATGCTATGCTATTTCTCATTCCTTTCAGGTATTCAGGCAAGCACGGAAGTGAAGATAAAACTTCACTTCCACACACATTTTTGGTTTATGAACATGTAATTCACTTGATCAGTTCAGCTCCCTGCCATATGGAAACACAGCTGTCAAGTAAAACTGTGGGACGGTTCAATAAATACGGGGCAAGTCTGACACAGCATTAATTTACGAGACCCAGGAAAGGCTCTGTGTGGCAAGTGTATTTAGCCTTGGACAGCAACTGAAAAGAACAACTGAAAAATAAACCAGCTTATACTGGGGAAGAGAGCAGGTGAAGTTGTGGCTGGCTGGTGCTCCAAAGAAGTGTCTGTAACTAGTGGCAGTCTGGGAAGAGGGAGCTTGAAGTCCCACAGAGGCTTCTGGAGCTCCTACATCAATGTCCAATGTCACCTGAGAGACTGTTTGTACCCACTGCAGGTCATGGAAAAGCTGCTCAACAGGGAATGTGTCCAGTGCCCGCAAAAGGAACAGCACTTGCACATGGGCAGACAGGCATCTCCAAGTATTAGGAAAATCATGCCCACAGGTGTGGTAACTAAGAGCTAACTCATGTTAATCAGCTAAGCTTACCTGTGGACACTAGGCACCTGGCTCAGGGTGAAGTGAACCAGTTGGGTATGGAGCTTACTATTTCCAGGATATTAGAGCTGACGTATTTCAGCTCACAATGAAAAATGCTGGTCCTGATTTTTTACTCTGTTTTATTGCTACAAAATTGTGTAAACCCTTGATTAAAGTTGGTGTCCAGTGCAAGTGCACTCATTTCATTTCTACCAGATCTACTGTCAGAAGTGCATCCATCACCTCCAGCTCAAGGTTGCGGAACTCCAGCAGCTCGTTCTGGTCTCGCGCATCCTGCAGCTCCTGTTGCAGACGGTTGTTTTCTGCTTCCATTTTCTCTATCTAACAGAAATATGTTAAATCATGATCTGTGTGACTGTTACAAGAACCATGAAGTATTAGGTGAGTAGTAGTTGAGGTAGCATAGGCTGTGCAAAATCTAAACCCTAAAGATGTCTCACAGGATCCAGATAACCCTTCAGAGTGAACATGCAAACCTTTTGAACATACCTTGTCTAAAAGCTCTTGGTTCCTCTTAATGAAAAGCTGCTTGTCTTCCACCCAGTGTGAGTCCTGTTGGACGAAGCAGTAGTATTACAGAATAACCAAATTCCATGAGGCCTGGCACATTTATTGAAAATTGGAGCCACAATATTCAGGCTTTGAAATCCTACAGGAACAAGCTGTCTTTTATAGAACAAAACCATTTTAAGTTTACAAAGCTGTAGCAAGGCTTCTGAACTTGCTGGATCTGCTTGTTTACTGACTGGCAACATTACATCTCATGGAAGTTTATACTGAAATTGTGCTAGGTATTTTGTAAGCAGAGCAGGTAAGATACAAAACAGGAAAAAAAACCACACAAGAATTACTTACCTGCCCTTTCTGAGCCAAAGTTTTCTCCAGATCTTCTATTTTGGCTTTATACCTCTGGACTTCAGCTTGAAGTTGCTCCTGAGCCTGTTGAAGTCAGGCACCGCATTAAAGAGTAACAAAATCAGCAATGTGACTGGTATTAAAAGGAAACCAAAACCAGCACAGCCTGGGTTCATGCTGTCAGTTCCACTGAGTGAGAAACCATTAGAAAGGTTCTGACTCAGTGATATTTTGTGCCACCCCTTAGACTGGCACAAAGATGACACAAGGGAACAGAGCTGTGGATCAGCCCCAACTCCCCACCCAAGCCTATTCCACCATGGATTGCATCAGAGCAGCAAAATACAAGCTCAGGTATTGGGGGGTGCTCTGCTCAAAGACCTTGATAAGGGGCAATCCCTAAATTACAAAAAAAAAGTGCTTAGTTGATCAGAGCGGCAAAAGGTAGTGGGAAGAGGCAATTTTAACTGCCAGGAGGGTCTTCAAGAGCTGACTAAACAAAGTACTAAACAAACTGATACAATCTTACAGCTGACTGCTGCGAGCAGGAATTTGGGCTGAAGGACTGAGGTGCTTTCCAGCCTGAATGATTCTGTAATTTTATTAGAGGGACATTTTTAGCCTTGGAAGGTTTACTGTAGCCTGCATCACATTAAAATTTGAATATAATTTGCATTTCTCTGTTAGAAACATTCAGATATTCCTAAAGTTGGTGTAATATGTGCCTTTGTGAAAACCCACAGGCCTTCATTTGCCTTTAAAACCCAACCCTATCACACTTAGGCAAATGATAAGAAAACCCTTGTGATTCTGTGTCAGGCTGCAGAGTTGTCTGCTTTGGCATGCCTGCCTAACTGCAGAGTTTTCAGGTTCAGGTGGAGGACAGCTTCTTGTAAACGGGGTGATTGTGCTCATTCTTTATTGTCACTCTCTTTAAAAATGTACTCAGCAAACGAGTGAACAGACATTTCTCAGTGTTCTGGATGCTGTATGTAGCTCCATTTCATTGCATGTCCCTTTGAGGCGTTTCTTGTCCTGACAGCAATGAAATACTGTTACTCTCAAAACAAATACTGACCCTGGCTTCTCTTTCAGCATCTATGACCCCTCCCGTCTGTTCCTGCAGCAGTGCATACGCTCTCTGCAGGGCCTGGTACTCCTTTGTCAGCTGCCGAAACCGAAGCTCTGACTCTTCTGCTGCTAAGCCCTAAAGAATAAGAAGGAACATGTCTAAGCCACGGAGAGCAAAGCACTGTCAAAGCAAAGAATGCAAATGTGATTTGTTAAGCACAGTAGTTGGTTTACAGGTCTTGATTCAAATAGCTTTTTGGATCACAGTGACCTTGGTGTCATCTGAAATTAAAAAAAGGGGAAAGTATACAGCACTTATATCACAGAATCAGCTGAGTTGGAAGGGATCTACAAGGATCATTGAGTCCAACTCCCGGCCCTGCAAGCACCATCCCCGAGAGTCACTGAGAGTGTTGTCCAAACACTTCTTGAACTCTCTCAGGCTTGGTGCTGTAACCACTTCCCTGGGGAGACCATTCCAGTGCCCAACCACTCTTTGGGTGAAGAACTTGTTTCTACTATCCAACCTAAATGTCACCTGACACAACTTCAGGCCATTCCCTCAGGCCCTGTCACTCGTCACCACAGATAAGAGATCAGTGTCTGTCCCTCCTCCTCCCCTCATGAGGAAGTTGTAGACTGCAATGAGGCCTCCCCTCAGTCTCTTCTCCAGGCTGAATAAATCAAGCGACCTCAGCTGCTCCTCACACAGCTTCCCCTCAGAGCCCTTCACCATCTTTGTTGACCTCCTTTGAACACTCTCTAACAATTTGATATTTTTCTTGTATTGTGGCACCCAAAACTGCACACAATATTCAAGGTGAGGCCACCGCAGTGCAGAGCAGAGCAGGACAATCCCCTCCCTTGACTGGCTGGCAATGCTGGGCCTGATGCCCCCCAGGACATGGGTGGCCCCCCCCGCTGCCAGGGCACTGCTGACTCATATTCAACTTTCTGTCAACCACCGGGTCCCTTTCCAGGTGCTGCTTTCCAGCATCTCATTCCCCAGTCAGTCTGTAGATCCAGGCTACCCCATCCCAGGTGCAGAATCTGGCACTTTTGCCTTGTTGAACTTCATCTGGTTGGTGACGGCCCAGCCCTCTGATTTGTCGAGGTCTCTCTGCAGGGCCTCCCTGCCTCTGAGGGAGTCAACAGCTCCTCCCTGTTTTGTACCATCTGAGAACTTGCTCAGTATCCCTTCCAGTCCTGTGTCCAAGTAATTTATGATGAAACTGAAGAGCACAGGGCCTAAGACAAAGCCCTGCAAAACCCCACTAGTGACAGGTAACCAGCACGATGTCATCCCATTCACTATAACTCTTTGATATGTCTTCAAGCTAAAAGAAATGCAATAGGCTTGTTTTCTTGAAAGGGGAGAGGAAAAAAATCACCTCAAATTGCAGGGTAGTCATAGCTATAGACTCTATGGACCAGATTGTGGAAGAAACTCTCAGCATTTCAGTATATGAGTAACCAAAATTAAGGTCAAACTTAAGTATTTATCATTCAGTATGCACTATAAAAACCTAAGTGTTCTTGAGAGTCTGACCACTTGTTTTGAAAGTCATCATCTCGTGAAAACCTGTAACTTGCCTGTGGAAAGAGTCAGATCTTACCTCATCCAGATCATCATCTGGAGTTGCTGGTGTCCTGTCTGTTCTATATGAGGCCACAGAGGATGTTTCAGAGTCCATAGAATCATCATCATACCCAAAAACTGTATCCATGACATGTCTCTACAGAAGGAAAAACATGATTTCTGAACCTTCATGTAAACTTGTAGCATGCATTTTGGAGAGGGGAAGAGGGGGGAGTTGCTAGTTACTTAAAAGACAAGGTGTGAAAAATGAACAGTGGGCTACACCTGCAATCACCATCTTCAAACAAATTCAGTGGAAACCCATTGAAGATCAGGTCTTGTGCTGGTGGAGATTTAAGTTTTCTGAATAATTTTTCTGAGGGTCTGTCTCAGCCTAACTGGAAAACAATGTGAGCAGCAACATGCCAGAGGAAAAGTCTCTGCCCTTGCAGGAAGGCAGGAGAATTGTTTGTTAACCACAATGCTCTTCAGAAGATATCTATCAACATGCAGATTAGTGTGCAAAAGTAACACCATAAGGAGCTGAAAACTTGTGTAGAATAGGAAGCCCTCCTTCTCTCACAGACACTGCTGATACTTTTAATGTCTAGGTGCTTCTCTCGCTGATATTGCCACTGGACCATGTGAGTGAAAGCTATGTTACTACAAAACTAACATGAAGGAACTTTTATTGCATCTTTCCAGGACTACAGTAACTGGCACATGTTATAAACAACTGCTCATGCTCCACAGTTTGGTTGTATGCCTGACACCTCGCTACCACCAATCTCTGTAGCCAAATTAAATCAAATTAAAACTGTGAGACGTGCCCTGTGAAGATACAGATGCTTGACCCTGCACGCTTGGTTTCAGGGTACAGATTTGAACATTTAAATACTTGGCTTATGGATAATTCTGAAGACAAATGGATCAACGAGCAATTAAGATGCACTTTTATTTGTAACATTTTTCACTTTGCTGACCGGTTAAAATCTTCTAAACCTGGAGTTTGACTCACACAAAAAACATGTACCAAAGATGTCAATTAGCTTTTGCATATACTGTAATTTTTGCTCATTGTGTTGTCAAGTGAAGACAATTGCCATATTCTCCAGTGTTATAACCTCTGATGAAAATACTATTCAGTCCTTGTTGTGTCTGCTGTATACTGCTTCGCAACCCACATAGAAACAATGTGATGACACAGCTAGGATTCATTGGTCTGAAATTCCCAGTGTGTAGACAGTGCTGTGTTACTTTCACAGAACACAGCTGATGCACTAAGGGATGTCCTTGGAGAACTGAGAGCAACCAAGCAACCAGTATTTCCACTTTTTGGAGGTGGGACATGAATGTCGCAAAGTCATGCTCCACATCTAGCTGATAAAGGAGCTGTGTGAACCACTCCTGACTACTCAGCTCTAAAATTGTTGTAAATTATACCAGTTTTGGACTTAACCCAATTCAGGGTGATACAAAGGTTAGTCAAAGGTATGTGGAACTGAGCAGGAGAGAATGACACAGTATCTCAGGCAGAAATTTCCACTTGAAGAATAGAGATGCACAAGGATTTGGCTTAAGCCCATATGTGCTGTAAAAAACAGATTGCAGAAAAAAGATGGGAAGGTCTCTGGAAACGTAAATACCTCTCAGCATAACAAACCCTGAGGCCAATACTTACAGAAACCAAATGGAAGGACAATTATTACTATTGGTGGGGGGGAAGACAACAGATGGGATGGGAAGCCCCATTTTGCTGAAAATAAAATAGCTGCATACCCTTAACTGAATTTCAAAGTGGATTTAAAAAGCTCTCCCAAAGTAACTAAGGAACTTATAAACCTGATCACTAAAGCAGATTGTTATAATCCACAAAGCTCTCTTTAATCAGATTGCTAAAGTGTGTTTTCCTACAGAGCCTACTTGAACTTTGTAAATGAGAAACAATTTTTCGTCTTACCTTAATTGGTTTTGAGCTCCTTTTATGCTTTCTCCGACGAATGAGTTTCTCCCTGTCCTGGAAAATAAGATCTAAAAGTTATTCTCGCTTCTCTTCTTTGCAGCTGTTAGATGGCCAAATATACAGAGGAAACAAATAACAGAACTTCCAGTGACTCTCTCCATATGTTTAAACAAGAATCTAATTCCAGGTAGAAGGGAGGATTCATATCCAAATCTGTATGTGTGTCAGCTGAAAACCACCTAAAAAAAGCCCTTGTGCATTTGCCTTGAGCAGCTGCCAAACAACAGGAGCTGATGGATTGCCCTTTAAAATCACTGGGAGGCCTGATGCGTGGGTTTGGGCACTGCACAAGGTGCTGTCTGCCTTCCCTGATGAGGAGATGCTGCCTCTGTCTCAAAGTCATTAAATGATGGGAGTGTTGATCTCACCACTCCTAGCAAGGATGTCTCAGAAGAGCCTGTTTCGGAATCTTTCTCTTTCTCCTCAGTATCATAATGGAAAGTCAGCTGACAAAGGAATTGTCAGCATTAAATGACAGAAGATCTGGAAACCCACTGTCTAGCTGTACATGCTTTGCCAGCACATGATAAGACACTGTGGGCCAGCCTCTTGTTAAGGAAACCTTTAAAGCATGACTTAGTTATAATGGTAAAACACTCGGCACAGCCCTGTCTTGTGAACATGTAGGTACCTTCCCAAGCTCCACAGTTCTTAGTTTGCATTCCTTTCTGGAGCTCAATTCACAGTGCTATGCTTTGAGTTGTAGGGGCTGATCCTCCACTACAAATTCAGTAAACTGCACACATGCACACCTACAGCTAAACATCTGCTGTTTAAAAAAGAAGGTAAGGTATTAATGCTCAGACCTCTAGTTATAAGAAGAAATACTATCAGTAGTAAACTGTACATAGCAATCATTCCTAATTTCCCAGTGCTCTGAACATACCCTTGTTAACTCATCAATTATGTTCTGCTGTTCTATGACCTGAAGCTTTAAAAATTCCGTTTCTTGTTCCTCATTAGCCTGATCCAGGTCATTGAGAGATCTTAATTTCTTTAGAGGAGGATGTGATGTTATTTTTTCTCTCTGTGGTAAGAAGAAAAGATAAAAGAGATAAAATAAGATTCAGCAACTAGAAGACCACCTTTCAGCTAAAAACTAAACATTACCTTTCATTTAAGCTATATAGACCTTTAAATATGTTTCAGCTACACTGTTTTTTAATTAATGCCCATCAGCGCTTCTTAACAATAAAGTAGCACAGCAAGGCTGAGTTCTTTAATCAGAACAACAAAGCTTTATCTATTTAGTTACCATGTGGCAACACAGCCTCTGCAGCCCTTAAAGGTCACACACCATAGCTCTTCCTTGGCCATGCATCAAGATGCCCCCACATGTGGCAAATAGAGTTGAACCTGTCCAGTGGGTAGGCAAATAGTATCTGCTCTCATGACCCCATGTCCTTACTGATACTCAACGTAGGACCATACACAGTGAGGCAATGGTCATGCTTTACTCATGTGAAAGACATGCATCCAGTTGGACAAGGAGGAAAGGCAAAAACTGTGGTAACAGACATTTTAACTACAGGTCAATATCCTGCCTGCTCCTGAGCATATGTGGGAAAAGAGATGGCTGAAACCTGTGAGAATTACTCTAGCCACCCACAGCTTGTTAACTTTCATGGTTTTGGCATCCATAATGTGAAGAGCAGATGTCAGGGAGCTAACTTAGCACATATATGCTGTCCACAGATACGCACCAGTGGTGCTGCCCACTGATGTCTAATGCATGCAGATTCCCAAGTCCTTCCTCTTTGCTGTGGGAGACTCCAAGGGACAGTGATCTGCACTACCACAGCTGTGGAAGAATAATTCTGACCCATGACACCTGCAGTAAGTTTATCTGTCTTCTAGGCATGGGTAAATTGCAAAGTCTTAAAGTGGATTAACTGTGTAACACTAAAGTCTTTTGTCTGTGAGACAAGAAAGTGAATCTGATCATCTCCGCCCAATCACCAGGAAAGCTGCTTCCCACTGCAGGGCACTTAGCCTGCTCAGGACAGTGGCTACTACAAGTCAGGGCAAGGTCCATGAACACCCTTAGCAGGGAAAGTTGTCTCAGTCTGCCAGCTTACATCTGGCGACCCAGAACATCCACCTCCTTTTTCATTAATGCCAAAGCAACATCAGTGCATGTGTAGGAATATAGGGCCTGGAAGCAGACTGATAAGGCAATCCCATCTGAAGGATATGGAGACATAACTGCTTTGACCCCACTTCATATAGCCCTGACATGGGAAATGTATAGCCCTAACCAAATTTAAACACCACCATTCTCCCTTTCCCATATCCATCTACCATGCGTATGTTTTATGGAAAGATTCTATGTGCCTAGTGCCATATCAGAAGTTTACTTTGTCATCATCTGCTCTAAAAAGAATGTGTGCATGATGCAAGAACATCATGCTGGCTGAAAACATCACTCTTAACAGCATCCTTTTTGAGTTCCAGACAAAAAATAGCACAGCAGGACATGCCTCAATGATACAACTATTTTTTCCTCTTTTTTTTGAAACAATTGAAACTCAATATTCTAACTTTGAGAATAGAATTAAAGACTGTGATTAAGCATTCATGTAAATATATTGTCCATGTATGCATAATACACAATATTATGGTATGTAAAACTATAATAATACAGACCTAACCATGGTTGTATCTTAGCAATAGTATTACATGTAATATACAACACATATTCTCTATTTATATACATCATGCACTATGCAGATGTGGCCACCAACACATAGATCATCCAGTAATCCTCATTTTGCTCTTCAGTACCAACCATCTCTATATTTTCTTTAGTGACTGCTTTGAGTTTATCTTCCATGCGCTGCAAAGACTGCATAAGTTCATCATTTCTCTTTGTGAGGCACTTGTTCTTTTCCAGAAGAGGTTTACATTGTTTCTCAGCTTCTCGGACACGCTTCAACTGGATTGATAACAGCAATTAATAATTGTCATGAGAGACACATGAATATACTTGTAATTTGCAATCTTGACATATATTTTGCAATTATGACATAAAGAACATTCAAGCCAGCTAAACTGATATGAAAGGAGTGCGTTAAGATTTCTAGCTCAGGAATAAAATAAACCATCAAGAGTTGAACTTATCCTCATCCTTAAGCAGAGAAGTAGGAATATAAACAGGTTAAATAGCCAGGGTCCTGATTCAACACACAGGTATCACCACAGTGTAGAAAATCAGATAAAGGGATCAATTCACTGGTGTCAATTCTTCCTAGATTCAGTACTTAACTATTTTCAACCTGGTCAAATACTGGACTACAGACCTTACAGACATTATTTCATTTACAAGGTAAGTCTCACCATACACTGTTGTGTGCTCAAAAGGAGGGAACAGAAGCGTTCACACAGGACCCTATAAGCCTTGCTGCCTTGACTTCTGCTGTGATTTTGTACTCACGTACCTTCAATGAAATTATTGCTTAATTCTAGGATAAAAAGTCCTCCTCAGCCTCCTGAGTGATGGGCCTGATGGATGGACAAGGCATATTCATCACCAGCTTTATCCTTGGATCCTCCCCCTCTTTGTCTTTCCCCATGGCTCTCAACCTCCTTTGTCTGCCAGTGCAAAAGCTCACATACCAGTTCATTTCGTTCATCAACAAGCAATGTGTTCCGGTCTTCCAGCTTCCGTATCGTGGCATTCAGCTCTGCTATCCTCTTCTGGTTTCTGCGCAAGTCCTGTACATGAGCAACAATGTCACGCAGTTACTGGTTTTACTGGTTCTCTTCAAAATACATGCTTGGGAAAAGAATCCTTAAAAATCACACACCAGTCAATTTAAGCTGTCATCACCAACAAATTATCTTTAGGGACTTTTACAGTACTGAGTATGTTGGCAAATATATATATACATATATATATACACACACATAATTTTTTTTTTTTTTTAGGAAGAAGTATCTGGTTTGGGGGATACTTTAATTGAAAATTTAAGCCGCTTAAAAAAATTAAGAGAAAACAACCAAACAGATGATAATTTTTTATGAAGGAGATGAAAAAGCGAAAAGATTCTAATTTTTATTGCCTTTTCCTATTGATTGCTTCTATTTGCTGAGCCACTGCATCAGGTGAAGAAGTCAGGACAACCCTTTCAGTATCCATTACAATTACTTTCTTATTCCTCATTTGTATACATGTAAGTATGCTTTTATATATACACTGGTTGTGTAAACATCTTCAGTTTAGTCACACAATGGGTGACATGCATGCTTTGTGAATGATACCCAAGAGCTGTCTGTGGGAAGACAGACAAAGAGGAGGATCTCCTAAGAGTCTCACAGATTCTCCACCCCCAGCCTTCTCCTTGCCCCTCTGTGCTCATACTCCTAATTCTTTCTGGTTTTGAGAATGCATGTTATCCAGGTAGTTATGTTCATTGGTGATTCTTTCAAAGGGGCACTGATTATTTAAGCTGTGTTGTATTTGAGAATAGAACAACTGATGAAAACCAACAGTACAAAGCTTTGTCCAACTAGCATGCCCTCTGAAGACTCTATGGACATTAACTTGTCTGTAGTGAGTAAGTGGGAATGTTTTCCCAGGGCCTGAGAAGGTATGTCAGCAAGAAACACACATCCATGCTTCTGTTTTGCAGGGACCAGTAAAACCTGCATACAGGGCTGCTGCAGTGCTCCGAACCATCTCCAGCTCTTCCAGGGATCTCTCTCTTGGGACTGCTCATGTTACACTCTGCCTCCTTCACCAAAAAGAGCTGTTCATCCAGAGCTTCCTTCTGCAGCTGCAGCTTCTGCACATAGCCTGTCTGTGTCTCCAGTTCTTTCTCCAGTGAAAATATGATCCTGTCTTTAGCCTTGATCTCGTCCATCTGAATGAAAGAAACACCAGAACAATATTACTGCGTGAAGGCAACAGCATTTCTTCAACTTATATTGTATGATTTACTTAAGAACGGTGATCGCCCCTCAAATCTGCTCTACCATACTGCACCAGGCCTGTAAAACAACACAGTCTGAGCCATACCCATAATTTGGCACAGGAGCACATTCATTGAGCATTCTAGCAACACAAGAATACACCTCCAGGATGCAGACTGTGAATTGGGGGACTTGTATCATTCTTGACAGTTTAAATTATCATTTCTTTTACTTAATTGTGAGTTCTTGAATTCCAATTTTCAAGCTAAACTTTCTACCATTACAGGCAGGTCCAGCTCTCCACATGACAGCGTGCTCTGGTTCTGCCCAGGACAAGGTTAATTTTTGCAGTAGCCAGGAGGGGCATGGACCCAGAGGTTTTTCTATAGCATCTAATGTCATTTTCTGGGAATGGGGGAAGGGCTCCCTTCTGGATGAGGGTAGCATGGCTGCGGTCAGGTCACGGGCTGCGTGGTGAGCATTTTACATGTAAGTCACTCTCCTCTCTCTTGTATATTTTTGTTATTAATATTGCAGCTGCTACTGTTTGTTTTCTTATTTCATTGCTGTGTCCAGTAAATTGGTCTTACGTCAATTCATGATCTCATCTTTACCTTTTGTGCCTCCAGTTCTCCTCTCCAGCCCACTGCATGGGATGGGGAGTGAGCAAGCATCAGCATGGTTTTGAAAGGCTAAGTGGGAGCAGAAATTGGGGAGTACCGTTCCTAAACCACGACACAGGGAAACAATGCAACCTGCACCTTTGCTGGTGTGGGCCTCTTTTTGTTCATTTTCCACAGTAATTACTGAAGGCTACACCAAGGCCAACCCAAAAGATATCTCCTCTCCTGCCATGGTTTATTATGTTTAGGATACCATAAGAGAATCTGGAGAAACCAAAAAACTGCAAACGCAGATGCAAATGCTTTATCTTAACCATCTGCACCTTGCATGTATTAGCAGATCAGGCAGCCAAATCCTTATGGATTAGGCCAATCACTCTCCTAATTTAAGATGTTAACTGCCATCACAGTGCTATAGCTGACTCACTGTGATCTACTTATTCCTGACAAATGACAGTGAGAAATTTGTAATACTTTTTCAAAGTGAGTTGCACTGCAGAGTTCTGTTACGCAGAAACAGCTAAGAGACACAAAAGGCAAACTCAGTGCAGCCTAAGAGAACACATGAACTGTTTTGATTACTGACCAGGCGTCGAATATCCCTTTCACTCTCCCATTTGATCTTGGAAATGGCTTCCTGGTGGGACTGATGCTCACTCCGAAGATCGCCCGCCTTGATCTTATCGGCCTGGATCATATTGTTAAGGGCCTCATCTACCTGCTTTTTGGCAGACTTCAGTTCAGTAATTTCCTGCAGAAGCTTAAGGCGCTCAGAGTCAAACTGTTTTCTGGCTTCTTCACGAGCCTCAATAGTCAGCGCTGTCCGTACTTTATCACTGCTCCCATCCCGCAGTGCACACAGTGCTGACTTGAGGCGCTGGATTTCACTGTCTCGGACTTTCACCATTCTCGTCATCTCCTGCTCGTGCTGTTTGATGAGGTTCTCCCTAACAGCCTGCAGCTCCTTCATTTTCTCCTCATGGAGTTTGGCTTTTAGCTCTGTGATCTGCACGGTCTGCTTGCGTTGCTCCACTTCGCGGATACGCTTTGTTTCTTGAGTCTTCTCTCTTTCGAGTTTAGCAACCTACATTGAGATAAAATGAAAGTCATCTGATACCAACGTAACATTATCAAAACAAGCCCGCCCAGACACATCCATGTCACATTGAGAAAGACCCTGATGAAACCCCAGACAATCCTCCACACTCCTAAAACAAAATATAGGCCAGCTTCTGAGGCATTCACATAGATTACATTGCCTTTACTCAAACAAAAAACCCTGTCTTCTCCAGGTGTCCTGCCTCTCATGATGCTACATGTACTTTTAATATTTCCTTAGGAAATAAGATTTCACGTATATGTGTACATTTGTCTAAAAGCTTTTTAACCTAGCAGTCAAATTCACCAGAAAATTGGAGGGCTCAGAAATAGCAACATTCCTACAACTTTACATACTGCTCCATTTGAGGGCCAGAGGTTTCTCCAACTTGTAGCTCAGTAAAATGGAGTATTTTCCACAGAAGCCACAGGACATCCACAGTATGAGTTGGGAAAGAATCAGACCACTGTTTTAGGAACGAGTTGTGTGATACCACTTTTTCCACGCGTTTGTCTTCTTCAGCAGACACTTTTACTTAAAACCAAACACTCACTCACCTTAGATTTCTCCTGATGCAGCTCAATTTGAATGTCTGTTAGTTTAGTCCTGAGTTCCTCATTGGCAGCCTGCAGGGCAACAATCAGTGCCTCAGGCTTTTCGCCCTTGCTCCGTCCTTTTTTTGACATGGTTTCTTATCAGCGAGAGTCCACGTGTTTATTTCAAATATGGACTGCCATCTTTTTCTGTTCCTTTCAGTGCCAGTTAGTTCAGCAACTACTGCGTGACATTCCTTGAGGTCCTGGACTCAGCTGCTTTGGAAGCCCTGTGGGAAATAAGAAATACTATTATTTGTCAGTGGACAGTGCAGCTGGACAGCTCACATGCTTAAGAACACAACAGAGAGCTCCCATCTCCAAACACTGCAATCTTTGTCTGAAAACCTGCAAGGGAGATGGAGATCCCAGAACAACCATGCTTCTGAACACCAGCCTGGCACACTTGTGGGAATTCCATGTTTGCCCTTTTTCTGTTCTCAGAAAGGGGCAGGGTGCATTGAAGATAGGAGTTCATTTACCATAAAGATTAGTGCTGTTGGGAGTACAGGACTAGAAGGGATGGGTTATTTAATCCAATCCTTGCAGTCTGAGGTAACCACAAAGCAGACATTATAGTCTCAAGGATCTACCAACAATATCATTCTCATCCCCTTCCCAACCCCTGATCCCCTGCAAGATCCAGTGCCAAACTCAAAGACTCTCCACAACACTCCTACCATCTGTCACGGGAGGAAAGGGCAAGTGAAGTCCTCATAAGCATTCCAGGTCTCTGTAGAAGCAGAAAACTAGTAACATGCAAGGGCCTGTTCAGACCAGAAATTGTCCCCATGGAGTGAGAAATGAGCGCCTACGCCTTTTGGAGGATTAAGATCCTAATTTACAAATGAAGCAAGAAATTACAATATCACACCATAATCTAGCAATTGGGGGTTTAACATCTGGTTATTAACAGTATAAAATAAAATTCTGGACATTAGACGAACATCATCATTATCCCTGCATTCATTTAAATTTGATAGCATTATTATTCCCATTTGTGGCCACTAGCTGAGAGAATATTTGGAGATCTGGTATATCAACTTGGAGATGGGCAAAGCACTGAAACATTAAGACTGCAAAGGGACAGAGCATAGTGTAGTGGTAGTGGTAAAACTTTCCAGCAACAACGATCAGTGCTCCAATGCTAGATTCCAGGCAAGCTTTCCTGCATTATCGTCAGGTTGCACATTAATTTTTATATTTTATTTGCTTTAGGTACAAAACATAAATAGAATCATAATCTCCTCTGTTAAAATAGAAGTAAAGAGACCTCCAAACAGGAAAGCCTGTTTAATGCAAGAAAAACTTGCATGCATCAGTAGAAGGAAGGACAAGAATAGAACTTAATTTCCCTGTGTTTCAAGAGGGAATTTTGAGGCTGTTCCACTAGATCCAACCAGTCATCTGAAGGCATTTCCCGTGGCACTTTACTCACCCCTGTTCTTCTCTAGAGTGCTACAATGACAGCATCAGGACATTTTGACAGCAGCTTAATACTAAGGCTGATAGAGAAGGATCACTTGCAAGCTGTAGGCCACTTTCCCTGTCATGTTCCAGCTGTGGAGTGCTGTTTTGTACAACTGAGAGCATCCACAAACCTGGTTTAGCCAGAAAATCATATGGGATTTGCCACCAGTATCACAAAACAAAGCAGGCAAAGTACAGTAACAAATCTCCTGTTACGTATGGTGATACAGTCAGTATGGAAAGTGGGATGACCTAGGGATTCTGTCCCGCATTTCAGAACAAAAGGTCCTGTTTCAGCAATAGTATTTCCATTCAAAGTCAGAGGAGCAATCTCACACACTAAAAAGTTTTCAAAATTAAGGCTGTCCCAGTTAGTTATTACATACCATAGAGGTAAGAGCAAAAATTTTAGATGTAGTCTCTGCCCCAATGATCTTACAACTTATTCAAATATCCAATTCAATTACTGTGAACCAAGTACTTTCCAAAACACAGAAAAACCTTTCCCTTTTCTAACACCAGATGCTGCTGTCCATTTTGACTGCACAGCATGCTTCTGTACCACAGCCATCACAGTACCTTATCTTAATGCATCTCCCAGCAGGCCTCATTACAGAAGAATATGCATATAGCTGTACATTTATAGCAAGTAGAAAAACTGCTAATTATGCAACAGCTGCCCAATATGAGAACCACCAAATGCAAGAGGCATCTGAAATAGCGAAACTCATAGAGACACTTGTGTGGAATAACTTCACAGGAGAACCACTGCAAAACTGAACCACTGCAAAACAGCCCCATAATAAAAAGTTTCAAAGGAATAGATATCCAATTGCCTACCCAAGTACAGCTAAAAAAAAAAATCATACTTGAAATATCAAAAAATGCCTGTAGTCGAAAACCACTTTACCGGTTTGTACAGTGCTAAAGTAAAAGGGAACTCTGCCATTGACTGGAACAGGAGCAGAAACAGGAGACCAATATGTCTCCCATGGTAACTAAATCCATAAAATGTACTTAAAGATGAGCCTAGGGACTTAGAAAAAAGAAGGAAACAGAATTCTATTAACTCTTAGAATCTTAATCAGCCATATTGCCTTTCATCTTGATGAATGAATAAATTAATGCACTCCCGTTTCTTCCTGCTCTTTGAACAAGGCCACATATGCACCAGAATGCTGCAGTGATGGGTGGGTAAGGATGGGCTGAGAATTCATAGCTCTGATCTGACTAAGAACACTTCAACAGTGTTAAGCAGTATCCAGACTATTCATAATAACACATCTTAATTTTCTTTCCCAAGAGAGATCCAGAGAAGCACCATTTAGCCCAATTCAATTTTAAATATGAAATCATGTTTAAAGTAAAATGTGACTGAACAGTTCTCTTTGTTGCATAGGTGCTATCTGCTCTTGGTGTTTGTTGAAGATGGGCACAAGTACTCCCCAGCTCTCATCTCTGCTGAGTAACCTCTCTGGTTTGGATGCTTGGGCTCTTTTCAGTGTCAATCCAGCTCTCTTTACCATAGCCTTGAATGCTAAAAGACATATATTGTAATCATAGGTGTGTGGCATACTAGACTGGGATTCAAATGAAAATTACTTGGAATACAGTAGACAAGACTGTGCAGGGCAAGCTGGAGAGAAAAATAGAAAATATTCACTGACAGGTGTTTCATGATGAATATAACTGCACTACAGTTCAAAGTGGTGATTTATCAGATCCAGGCACAGGACTCTAGAACACCTTGGGTTATTGTGAAAATCAAGAGCAGACTCAGCAGTCTTTCTTTTTCCAAACAGGAAGAAGGTATCTGAGCTAAGAGATTTTGTAGTACCTGTCGATTCAAAGCAAAGGAAGGGAAACAAATGCTGCCCACACTAAGTGAAGTGTAGCTTGGCTGAATAGTTGGTGTAGGCTGCTACACTGTGGCTGAACTTTGTATTTGAGAAATGCATGTTTGTGGGATGAAAGTCTACCACGGGATAAAAAATGACAACCAATCATAATTATAATGTACATTTTAAAAGTACTTTTTTAAAATAAAAGCATGTATTTACCTATAAAATATATAGTGAAGTATTCTGGATAATTGTACTACCCCACGTTTCTGTTTTACTAGGCACACCAAGCTACTTTAGACACATTGTACTGATCTTGGAGTTAAACATAATATGCACAACACTTCACTTTATCAAGAAACAGCAGATCAAATGTGGCAGAACAGAATTAATTCTGCTCAGGCCTTGTTTTCTGATCTCATTCCATATGACAATATTTCAAATACTTAAAACATTTTCTGCCTTTCCCATGCAGGAGGTAAATTATGCCAACTATTTTACCATTTCTGTAACAAAATGAAGTGATCGGAGACATTGTGATGTGTCAGCCGTATTGCCAACTATCATACTTGCTCTGAGTTAGGATAAAATAAACTGTATGCATGATTGTGAGGAAGTGTTATTCACAGATTTTGAGCCCTCTACAGGGATGTGCCCCACGTAATTTTATCATATGCCACAATGCTAAGATGCAAGTGCAGTAATAAACTAGGAAAGGCATATGGTTTCAAACAGACATAGGGCAGGATTAGATTGGACATAAGGAAGACATTCTTACTTGTAAGGGTGGTGAGGGCCCAGCAGAAGTTGCCCGGAGAAGCTGTGACTGCCCCATCCTCAAGGCCAGGCTGGACAGGACTGGGAGAAACCTGGTCTAGTGGAAGGTGTCCCTGCCCATGGCAGCGGAGTGGAACGAGATGGGCTTTAAACTCAAACTTTCTATGATTCTATGACCTGAATACTGTGGCCTTTTCCTGGCTAGATATTAAACGATTCCATGAAGTTTTCACGTTTCCTAGAACACTCTTTGGTAGTGCTACAGCTTTCACTAGTAGAATCACCAAGTTTGTAGACTTCTCATTTGGGCAATCACTTGACACTTCCCATATATACATATATATATATACACACACACATATATATACACACATACACACATACATATATGTGTATGTATAGGGGATTAAATGCTGTTTTCTTTAATGCCACACAGGTTATTTCTGACAAATTTTAAGTGACAGAAAACAATGTTTTACTAGGACTGGATCAGATGTTTCAGTTCCTAATACCTTGACTATTCCCTGCCATCCGTACCTCCTTTTTTCCAGGTCCTTTAAAACGTTATTTTAATAATGAGCACATTAAAAAAATACTATTTTCTTTTCCACCTCTCTCACTTGCAAAGGAGGTCACAGAAGATTTTTTTTTTCAAATGTCATCTCCACCTCTAGCCTATGCATATCCCTAGCAAGTTATTCTGACATAGCAAAGCTCGAAGTTCTTTTCAGTTACCAAAATCCTCACTAAAAAAATACATCACTATACTTCATGGAGAAAACTTTCATTATTAGCCACCTAGCAGACCTACTGGACATCTCATATGTACTGTTTGTAGTGGTGTGAAATAAATGGATAGCCTCCATTTGCCAGTATCCTCTTGTAAAAGGATACTCAAAGGAAAACAAATTGCCTTTTGGCAGGCTATGTCATCCAGGAGGTCTAAGCACATACAGTATTTTTAAAAGCCTACCTGTACAGAAATAAAAAGTAAATAGCTTCAGCAGCCACTTATTGTGCTTCCTTGGCATCTCTCAATGGTGACTTAAATGACCTAACGGCAAATACCCTTCTCCTACATGTGTCCATGGCAGGTAGAAATATATTCCTGACTAACAAGAAAGAGGTCAAATCTAGGTAGATTTCAATACAGTCTCCAAATCTAGAGCTGGTTTTAAAAAAGTCGTAATTTGTGAAGTGTGAAAAATCTTGGAAGTTAAGAATTTCCCTGTCTAACAGAAAATAAACTGAAACCTTGATACTTTTCTTTCAGAAATATTTAAAGTATCTTATTAAAACGCCCAGCTATGGTGAAATCAATGTATCCTTGCTAAGAATATTATTTTGATTTATATACTGTCACACTTAAAAATGAAACAGCTGTGTCAAAACCAGGCAACTCCTTCAAACCATACACTGTTGAAAACGGTAGCAAAAGTGTTGCTTCAGTTCACACCACCTGTGAATTTTGCCAAGATTTATTTACTAAAACTGACATCAACTGGTTGTCTGGCAGAACAGCTTTTACAGCATAAAGATCATAATCAATAGCAGCCACTCTTCCCCAACTTCCATTCTCAAGCTGACTTACACAATTGCAAGTCAAGCTTGCTGCTCTCATGATAAAGAAAGCAGCCTGAAGCTGCAAACCCTTGTCAGATTGGATTCTGTTGGGAGTATTGCCAGACATACATTTATAACCACATCATCACTGCATGCTAACTCTGGAAAAGACTCTGCCTCTGTAAGTTATTGTCTGTCCAGTCCCTTGCCAGGTTTGGATTTTGTGACCTGACTGAACCTCAGCTGGGGTTCCAAACCTCACTGACCTTTCTCTAAGTGCTAATGTTCCCCTTTTAGCAACAGAGTGAGGTGCTCAAAGTAAATCTGCTCACTGTTCATACTAGTACGCTTGATTCTGTGAGACTTATCAGAAAGGACAAAGCATCAATGGTCTCAGGTCTTCCAGAGCAGGAGAGGTAGTTTCAGACAACACAAAACTGAGCAAACTGTGCAGTTCAGCCAAAGTGACAATCACTTCTTACCAGTGTGTAGAAGTTAACAGCTCAGTGAATTAATATATATAACCTGTTCTATCAACAATGAGGAACAGGGCACATGCCAAGTTTGCTTACTTACTCCCAGTATTTGATAGTCCTCTTCCACAGAAGTCCCTACTACAAGGAAGAACATACTTTTAGAAGGATGTTAGTACAAGCACCAGCTCATCTGTATGTCAATTTCAAGGATCAACTGATCACCTCTAACAGAGCATCTCTCACTGTCTCCTCCAAAATCTGCAGTCCCAGCAGGAAGTTTCTGGGAATAACATAGCACCTAAAGCATTAGGGAGGGACTATCAGAAATTTTTGAATTGTCTCATCTGTGTGACCATTTACGTTCTAAAGAGGAACCTGCCACATGGGCAAATAATTTTACTGCCAATGAACAAGGTGTATATAGCTAAAATTGCAATTAAAAGAAAGGGGCTTTTATTCTTCTTGCCCATTATAAGTATTTGAGGGTGCAATAACAGAAGCAGCCTCCATATGCCTCCATATGAGCTCACACCAAGGGTCATACTTAATTTCAGTTATAATTTTCTGCTTTCTGAGGGCAAGAGCAGATAGAAACCCTAACTCATACGTGTGTTCCTCCCAACACCTTGCTCTCAGACACTTGGCTCTGCTCAAGGAGTGGCTTCACTGTGAAGTGGATTTAGCTATGTGAACAAGCAAAAACTCTGATCTAAACCTGCTCTTCTCTGGGTCCAGAGCCAGCATTTCAGCTCTTGCCAAGATAACAATTAACACGCTAATTTGGAACCCCACCGACCCAATTCTCCATCAGAAAAGGCTAGGTAACCCTAACATGAGGGTGGGTTCCAAATCACAACTGCTAATCCAAGCACCTGGGGTCTAGATCACAATCCTGACTCTAGAACCAGAACTTCAGAACATGACAAGCACGATGCAAGTATCACGTGAAGCTTTTTCATCCTTGGCAAATCCTCATGACCTTTCTGTGCTTCACCATCTCTGCCAACAATCTGCAACAATTCTGAGAGAGGCATTTTCTACTCCCACAAAATGGTGACAATCCCTTGGAACTAGAGGAGCAGTTCCAGTGCTTATGTGCTGGAAATTTCATCCCAGTTGCCAGACTGGATTCATGCTTGTTCATTGATCCAGTCTTAAGCAATACTTTAACGAAATAATATTTCCACATAAGCTAATTCTCATCACTGCACCAGCTCTGCTAGCTACAAGGGGAACGCTGGCCATACACACCTCCCTACGTCTCCAAAACCTGTCTCATTTGTCTAGTGGGATTTGAATGAATCCTAAATTAAGTCTTTGCTTTGGCTTTTATGTACCAGGTTTCATCTATGCTTTGCCTTTTTTCAGAATAAAATTCAAGCCCTAATTATTGCATACCATCCTGTATATGTTATGCCATTTAACAAAATATATAATTAATGAAAACATTATTTTACCATTGCATGATAATTCAGCATGCCAACATCAACCCAAAAACTCAGCTCAGACTCGATAAACAGCTCTTCAGGACAAATCCTAAACACCCTCTGATTTTGACTGCACAAAAATCACTGTACTGTAGTTAGATTTCTAAGCAATACCATAATAATTTTCAGGAATATTAAAATACCTTCCAAACTGAGCTCGCAATAGCCCTTGGATACGGGGCTCTACATAAGGAATACAGGATGAATCTGGTGCTGCTAGGCTGCTCATGCTAAAATTACCATTGGCCCTGGCTCTAAAACATGAACCAAAAAAACCCTATGCAAGTAGCTGGCGACTCCATGGAAACAGTAAAAAGGGGACAGAAGCATTATTGTTACCCGCAGCAAAGCTAAGCAGATTTGTTAAAACAATATTCTAGTATTCTATGGCTAAAATACCATCTGTCTCTTTCTCATACAGTTATTTTCTTGAAGTTGGCATAACACAATGCACACTGAGAACACTATCAGTGAAAAAGAAAATCCTGTCCTACCCCAGAAGGAAATGGACATTTTCCAGAATCGGTGCTTTTCAGCATAAGATGCAAATGGATACTGAATGGAGACTCTACTTAAGAATGGCAGGATTGTCAGAACAAGGACAAGCTTCATCAACCTGCCCAGCTCACTGCAAGATGGGGGCCTAACAAAACATTTCAGTGGTTTTGTACTTTGTGCATTATTTCATGCAAGTAGATCACACTCAACCACCAGACAACACACACCACCTGGAAGAGAAACACTGCAATTCATGGAGTTTATAGTATCAGGCTCTCCTTTATTTGATTTTAACAACCCAACAAAACCCTCTTTTATTTAACTGAAATGCATATAAACAAGAAAACAACAGTGAGAGAAAGTTCATGCCCCAGATCCTTCTCCTGAAAATCCTTCCTTTTCCTTCTAAGGCCGTATGAATGATCACCTCTTGTCTTACAGATACCAGAGGAAGCTATCTTACATTCACTACTAAAAATTGTCAGATATTTAAGTAATTTCTCTACTTAAAGCAGTAAGGTTAACTTTGGAAGTTTTTGCCAATTTTAGCTCAGCTCTTGATACAGCCAATAAACGCAGACATTGGTTTCAGAACAGATCAGAAAAGAATCAGCACTCTGGCCTCCCACATTAACTTTTAACAACACAGGTCTCTATAATGAACTGTTTTCTTTTTTGAATACCTTGCTTCCAACCAGATTACTACCTTTTCGCAGTTTCTTATTAGCCTGCAGTTCAAGATAATTTCAAAAAATGTATTTTTCTTCTCCCACTCTACTGCCATTAATGCCTTAAAGAACCTCATGTACACATTGCTAATTTCCCATATCCTGTATCCCTCTTGCCTTTTCCTTCCATTTTCTGTGAAAAGAATATGAATGTTCCCATTACCGGGGAAGTTCAGCAAAAACTAAGCAAACAGTTTGTCTCTTCACATTAGCTTTCCATCAGAAATGAAAACACATATTTTACATTAGTCATTTCTATACATCTTTTAGAGTCAAAATATCTCTAAAAATAAAAACATTACCAGCAATGTTTTTTTCTCATCTGTGAATTGTTGTGGATCTTACCCTTCTATCATATGGGGGAAGATAGGTTCCTTTGTCATCCCTAGAGTTTGTGAACTCTTTAAGAATGGTCTGAAACAACAGAAATTTTTTCCACCAGTGGCATTGCTCAGCTAAGAAACAAGTACCCATCATGCCTTG
This sequence comes from Corvus kubaryi, assembly GCF_017639235.1. Classification (NCBI taxonomy): domain Eukaryota; kingdom Metazoa; phylum Chordata; class Aves; order Passeriformes; family Corvidae; genus Corvus; species Corvus kubaryi. The sequence continues at coordinate 190,008 of NW_024582090.1, read as the reverse complement.
CCCATGTTTTCCAACAAAACAAAACAAATGAAAATGTACCATATAACACCACACATGCTGACTTAAGTAGCTCTGCTCACAATGGGAAGAACAGAACTTGACAAACAACTAGAATAAAGTGAAACTCATGTTACATGTAGAATTTATCCTTACCATTTACTATTTAAAATGTAACCCTGAAAACTTACAGGATGATATTTAGCTGAACTGTGCTGCTTTAAAATGGAAGCACCAGCTTCCATTTGTATGATAATGACCAGGGCAGCAGTATTCTCCTCCCATATAAGGAGGTGATGAGCTGGATTCTCAGCTGGAAAAGGTGTAAGCGTGAAACACCACCCATTAGATCCAGCTGAGATGCTGGTTCATACATGATGTGACAAAGCACAAAAAAAAATTAAAGAGATTTCACTTACAAGACATTCAGGATACTGTCTTGAACATGCAGATTTTCATTAAGGCTGAAACCAGAAAAATATTTTAAGGTAATTTCAGAGAGATTTGAATAAGCATTAAGCTACTGCATATAATTTCAAATAAATTTCCAAGGATAATGCTGAAATCCTCATTGAGTTCACCTAACGCAGGATACCATGCAGGTCACGGACACCCACTGCATGTTCAAAGAAAACAGCAACATGTAGGTCATGTTGTAATCCACAAAAAACAGTGACATAATGCAGAAGGGATCTGCAAGCACACAGCCTTGCTGGAGACACCGCTGGGGCAGTGATCCAACCACAGTGAAGGCACAGATGTTTGTCAGCTATCCACTGTCCCTCTGAAACACGTACTGGACACACGCTAAACTTACAGGTTTGTTCTTGAAAGTGCTTCCAAATTAATTATGCAGTCTTCCCTTAGTTATAAGCTACCAAATAGTAACCAGCACAACTGTTCTTTCAGATGCAAATAATCCAATCTTTTTCCAGTGCAACAGTCCCCACGTACTCTTTGTTCACCTAAGACTGATTGTAACAGATCACAATTTCCTGTCAGAGAGGGGACACAAAACAGGGATATTATTAAGGGCTGTATTAAATAAAGCAGATTCTCAAAATATGACTGCATTTCATTTTGTTCCTCATCAATGCACAGAGATGGAACAGAGCAACTTACAGAACCTTAAATATTAAGTACAAATAAATACAGTGAAAAAAATCCCCAAGGACTTACCTACAAAACACAGAACTTAAAACAAAAATCACATTCATGTTCATGAAAATCTAAGTGTATATTATGTATTAACACAATTTTAAGCCTTTTTAAAATTTTTGTACACCAAGCCTACCCCAAATACATGCCAAACAGTACAGTATTGATTCTAATTACTTTCTATCACTTGTAACATTAAGAGTTCCTAGGATTTTGCTTACATTATAGAAATGAAAAATTGAAAGTATTTCTACACCCATTAAAAAAAATCAGCTTAGTGACTATTAGCAAACTAGTGCACATACAGGGGGGGAAAAAAAAAAATCGAGAAGCCCCAACTTCAACATTTCTCCCAATTTTATTTGCTCACTCATTACTGGTTACCCTAAACTACCTGAGACCTCAATGCAATTTTCAACAACAGTTTCTTCTTCTTTTCAGTTTTAATTTCCATGTTATTTAGGCCTTTTGTTTACAGTCCATGCAATGTAAGGTTTAACAAGTCTTTCCCTTAAACACTTTAAGGAATAATATAATACACAATTTCAAAACATTCAACTAATAGCTTGAGAAATGGAGTACAGGGGTGAAGATATTACCTCCTGGACGGAGATGGAAGGAACGCATAAAATGAAAAAATGAGACAACATGCATTTTAGCATCAGATGTTTAATTAATTCAAATAGTTCATTATTTTTTATAAAATAATCTGAGATGCTGTTATACTTTGCATTATCATTTTTAACATAAAAGAAGATCTGGCATACCATACCAGCTCTTCTAGCCTAACCATTTTCTCAGGTACATCAGTCTGCTTTATTATTCATTAGAGTACATTTCATCCAAAGTTAGAAATGGAATAGTAGTCTATCCAGTCTTCACTTGCATTCTTATTTGTTGGTATTTGTTAAACTGTTAACTAATAAGGTTTCATTGTGCAGCTGTGCACTAAAATGAGTGCTGCACTTGTGTGCCTCTTTCTTGTGTAATGCTGCTGTGTGGACGGTCACATATATCAGTTCACTTTGCTTCTCTTCAGACCACTGCTGATGCAGACTGTTCAACTGTCCAGGGAAATGTGATGTCCAAATATGATCTTCCAGAGAAAGTGCAGATCCTAAAGTTTCCAGGATGCGTGACGGTTTCTCAGCAACCCACCAGTGATCCAAATGCACAGCAAGCAAAGCGTACAGCATCATCAGTTCTAGTGAGAAGAACTGAAAGCCTGTGTTCCTGAAAATACATGCATGTATTATTTTTCAAGTTCCTCATTGGATGTTTTGGAGTCCAAACTGCAGACTCTGATCCACACTGTTCTGCCATCTCCAAAGAAGCTGTGTTTATGCTCATTTGACCTGACAGCATTCAGTGTGGCCACACCATAAAGCTTTCTCATGTTTTTTTCCAGCATGCTGTTGAATTTTCTATTTAGAGCTCTACCTCCTGGAGCAAAGATTTCTAGTCCTCTTATTTTAAAGAAGAAATTCAAATAGACCTTAAAGATACAGAAACTACAAGTACTAACAAAATTACATTTTTCTACCCTCGTGGATTCTGGATTTTGAGAGCCGATGACAGAGAACTGCTCAGATGCTTTGCACAGACCTAAAAAGAGAAAACAGCAGAGAATCCATCCCTGAAGATGGGAAGATAAATTTGTTATAATCTGATCAAGACCTGACCTTGAAAGGATATAGATTTATAGAGGAACTTTGAAGATGTTACCTGCTTGGAATTTAAGTAAGCTATTGATTTAGAAACACATAATACAAACACGTAATTATAAATTCAAGTAAATAACATTAACATAAATATTTTAAAAATTGGTTTTTAAAACAAAAACATTCGGTTTGCAGTCTTGTAGTACAAATATTGCATTGCCATGCACTAAGATTAAAGAGAAATCTGATAGAACCTAGAAGATACAACATCACTGGAAAGTGACTCAAAATTTGGGCATCTGGTAAGGACTATTTTGCTGCCTCATGACTTCACAAAGCCAATAGAAAGCAAAATATTTACCACTATTAAAAATTGCCATGACTGAGTAGTGAAAGCATCTTCGGCCTCACACAGTTTGGTTAAAAAAGAAGAGGGGAAAACCCTGGAAGTTATCATTAACAAACAACTTGGATTTTAACTGCTCAAGCTACATCTGAGTTATACCAGCCTTACAACAGTAGAATCCATCACCACACCTTTGTTACAGTTTGAGGATGAGTTTCGTAACTTTCTAAACCACAATATCAACTATTAAATGAATGGAGATCAACATTGAAAATTATTCTGGGCATCATTCTACGGTTACATTTCACAGCATTTTCCTGGCTTGAATACCCTGAGGTCATTTATCCTTTGTAATGACAGAGAACTTATGCAGCATCTTTCCAGCTACATTGAAGTCTTGATAGTAAAAGTCTACCAGAACCCAGCATACATTTACAAATTAAAATAGCCAATCACCTCCTTAAAACACAACCATACATAGCCATACATACATAAGCTCCACCTTATGTTCAATTCTTAATGTGCAGGATACCGAAGTTCTTATTCAGAAGATTATTTAGCCGGGAATGGCTTCTGAAAGCAGAGGGATTATCAGAAGCCACTGAAAGGTGACAGGTGCAAGGTTCTCATAAGGGAGGCTGAGTCAATGCATTAGCAATATCACAGAGTCTGAAATTATGCTTGGAGAGGACACTGGAAATACCTGGCTCAAAATTATCTACAAGACGAGAGCCACATTTCTCTACCTTAGGCACTACCAGAACAGTCAGTCAGAGAGCGGGAAGTCAGAAAGGTTGCAGTATCTGTCACTGACAGCCTACTCCTTTCTGCTAGGAGTTCTGCTGACAAGCAGGGAATTCCAGCAGACCACCAAGTTGCCACAGTTCTGGGAAACTGACAAAAGCAAAGGGGTAATCCATCAGTAGCCCCTGGCAGCCACCTCCACTGGGTGACTCCTATGGAAACCCCAGCAAAAACTTTCTAGCCTTTCCTCCCTGAGGCTTCTCCTTGGGATTTTGCTTCCTGTGGAAGCAAAGGTGGAACTGGCTCCAATCACACAACTTGATTAGAATCACAGAATATCTCAAGTTGGAAGGGACCCATAAGAACCACTGAGTCCAACTCCCTGCTTCTCACAGGACCATTTAATACTAAACCACATGACTAAGAGCATCATTCAGATGATATCATTCTGATCATTCTGATAAGCTTAGTGCCCTGAGCACTCCCCTGGAAAGTCTGTTCCAGTACCCAACCACCCTCTCAGTGAAGCAGCTTTTCCTACTGTCCTGTCTGAACCTCCCCTGATGAAGCTTCATTCCATTTCCTTGTGTTCTACTGCTGGTCAGCAGAGAGAGATCAGCACCTCCCCCTCTACTAACCCCCTTGAGGAAACTGTAGACTGTGATGGGGTCACCCCTCAGTCTTCTCTTCTCCACGATGAACAAAGCAAATGTCATCAGCTGCTCCACCTAAGCCTCATCTTCAAGGCCTTTCACCATCTTGGTCACCCTGCTCTGGACACACTCTCATAGTTTGAGGTCCTTCTTGTATCAAGGTGCCCATGGTATCTTTTGATTGACACAGAATTACTGATAAGAGTATTTGTGTCTTATGCCCTCTTCAACAATGACTGTCTCACCACTCCCAGTTTTCACCAAAATCGTACCCGCTCCTAGAAAACGTTTTAAAATCACCAGGTGTTTACCTCACTGAAGTACCTATCTGAGCCAGGTTGAGTGCCAGCACAGGCAGCATTTACAGCACAACAGGCCTGGGTTTGAAATTCCTATGCAGAGCAGTAGGCCAGATCAATAGAAACAAAACCTGAGTCAGAGCAGGAGCAATAACCTCACGTTATTTCCTGAAAAGGAACAAAACATTCTCCTGATGGGCTTTCCTGATGCTTAGACCAAGCATGATACCTGCACCACGGCAGAATCTGACCCAGCAAATCAGAGACGTTGAGAAGGGGAGTCCAACATGTCACCTTACCGTGATGCACAGGACAGCATCAGAATGCAAATGTTTTTAAACATTTTTAAATGTTTTTTAATTTTAATGTTTTTTTTTAAAATGCATCTCATTTTTTTTTTCCTTACAAGAGATCAAATTAAATTTTTTAAATATATAAGTTACTATGTTCCCAACATGTAAGGTATGAGCAGCATCTTTTAAATATTTGCATTCACAGCAAAAAACAGAAACAGGCTGCAAATGGGTATTCAGTGCCGTAAGGTAGCTCAAATGTAGCATCTAGATCTGCCATAAGTGGCCAAAATGAAGCTGAGGGATGGCAATCCGGTAATTTAACCGTAAATTGCACACCGGTCCAAGAGGCAGGTTTCCTCTATCAGTGGCTGTGAAAAAAGCATGCACTGCACGTACAAAGAGATACATTCTGCGGGGTCTGTGTTTGCAAGACAGAATGTCTTCTCACATATCGACACGCCAGCCCTGAAAACCCAGGACACGTACAGGTGCAATTTTGAACAGTCTGCTGGGCAAAAAGCCTAGTGTACCGCCGTGGGAGCAGGGGAGCGGGCACAGATGCACCGCCAGTGGGAACGAGCGCAGGGAGCGCCTGCAGGGCCGTGCTGGCCTCGCTCCGCTCGGGCTCCGCCGCTGCGCCGCGGCCCAGCCCGGGCTCCGCCGATCGCCCCCAGCCCCGGAGCATCCCTTCCCTTCCCTGTCCCAGCCGCCGCACCCAGCGCGCCGCGCCCGCATCGGGCGGACAATGACCAGCGGGCACACAATGGTGTAGGGCCGGCGGGAGGCTAAGGTGGCTGCGGGCTGCGCCTGCCACACCTCTTCCGCCATCTCCTCTCCATCACCAGCGCCGGCTCCCGCTCGCGCTCCCCTCCCCTCCCGTTCATCACCTCCATCGCTTCCTCTCCCCCGCCGCGCCGCCACCCCAACCCCCCCGCAGCCGGCCGGTCATTGTTCTACCGCCGCGGGCACCGGGCGACCCTCCCGGCCGCCGCCGCCGCCGCTCACCGTGCCGCCAGGGAAAGATGCCGAGCGGCGAGGGATGAGCACGGCGCATCCATTTTCCTGCCGCCGTGGCGGCTCCAGCGCCCGCACCGGCCCCACTGCCTCCTGCGCGCCGACGCTGAGGGCGGGCGCCCACTCCGCCGC
>NW_024582090.1:173208-183308 GCF_017639235.1 Corvus kubaryi | reverse complement strand
CCCCGCGGCCGAGGCTGCGCTGCCGGTCCGGGGCTGCGGCAGCCCCGCCCGCCCCGCCGCAGCTGCGCGCCCGGCAGCACTGGCAACGCCGCGGGGAGCGCGGGCCGAGCCGGCCGAGGAGTGCCCGCGGCGCCCCGGACCCCGCGGCTCCGGCAGGGCTCCCTACCCGCGAGGGCTGACCAAGCCGGCCTCTGGGGGCGAAGGGCCGCAGCCCTCGGACCACAGCCAGGGTGACGCGAGGCGTCCGGAGCCCCCGAGGCCCCAGGCTGGAGCTTACCCCAGGCCTTGCAACTCTCGAGGGACACACCTCATCACTAGTTTCCCTCTGGACAGCAAGTCAATGGCCACAACATTTTGGAGTGTGACCTTCCTCACCCTGGGGTCCACCTATCCAATCCCTGTATTTCCAGCTTAGAGACAAGGACACTTGTGTGGAAGCACCAGTATCAAATGCTTTGCACAAGCCTAGGTAAATTATATGAGTCACTCTTCCCTTCTCCACCAGTGCTTTAACCCCTGGGCAGAGGGCCACCAAGTTCATCAAGCACAATTTGCCCCTAGTGACAACAATTTTACAAATGGTCTCATTGATATCCTCAGCTTTGCATGGAATAATTAGGAGAGTTCTTGAAAAATACATCAAGATCCAGTTTTACTGTTTAACACTATCTGCAGTAGAAATGGTTGTTGAATGGTTATTATGGAACATAAGACAGTTATTCCTAGAGATGCCCAGAACTAAGAACATGGGTTCCCTCTGCTCCATGCACACAATGCAAATGCATTGTGCAGAGGGCCCAGGGCTGTGACCCGCAGGTCTCTTGATGTGCCCACCTGTACAATTGGTCTTGTTAAGCACAGGAAGCTATGGCTAAATGGGAAAGGGTTTTTAAAAAGCTTTGTCCTTGACTGAAGTCATGCCACAGACATAGGGATAAGTCTGTAAATGTATAGGGGTGAACAAGGACACTGATTCTGAAACAAAGGCATAATTCTCTTTTCACCTCAACAAAATGATCCATTATAGTTCATTTGACTCCATTTGCTACAGTACACATGAAAGCTGCACCATAAAGAAGTCCAAGGACAGTAACTTCACTTATGTTTTTAATTGTGCTATCCCAACTGCTTTTCTACTGAAAGCCGAAACTATCCATCACTTCTACAAGAACTCAGACAGCTGTCACCTGTAGCTACTTGGGACTCCTCTGACATTTGCCAATCCTTCAACATACCCATGGGATCTATATCTAAGCACCTATTCTACTGCTTTAGTGAAACATCTCCTGTGTAGTTCAAGACAAGCAAAAGTCATGTAGACGTAGGTAACAGTCTCTGATCAGGACAGCAGTGATACTACTAAGAGGTCATCCAAAGAAGTGCAGTAAAGACCAGAGGTAACTTGGCAGAATCAAACTTAAAATGTATTTTAATTCAAGCAGACAAGCTCTTCCCAATGCCTCAGTTGGGAGTAGTCCTGTGTAGTGGGACATGTCTGCCCTCTGACTGGAATGACTTGGTGAGAAGTAGAGCAGGTTCTCACATCTCAGCACAGGCACTTTCACATTAGGTGCCCCATTGCCTGTTGGGGCCCATCTGTCTTCAGCTGCGGACTCTGCTAACTCCTACCCTTCGTGTGAGGGCAACAACAAAAGGAGCAATTTCCCTAGAAAGAAGTAAGTGGTTGCACGTCCCATCTGCAATGTCACATCCAATGCACAAGTTAGAAGTATCAGAATTGTTCATGGTGTTACAGAAGACAGATTGAGAGGGGAAACACGACGTGTGGGAGTGTTGTTAGCGGACAAGGATGCAGGAAGGAAAAAGGGAGCAGCAACATCTGTGGATGATGTTTCTCCTTGGTTGCGAAGCTGTAAGATCTGCCGCAGAAGGGCCTTTCCTTCTTCTCTGGTCTGAAATTAATTTGTAGAAAACAGAACAATACACCTATGAATGGATGGTTTCCGGGTTAAATTCAGTATGTAAGCAGTATAACTTAAAGTACTTCATCATTCTGTAAGGCTACAAGCTATAAAAGCCATTCTCAACTCTTTTTTTCTTCTGCTCCTTAAAAATGTTAAGGTACGTCACTCTTTTAGTTTTAGTCTTTCCTTCTTTTACTCCCGATTGGTGTGTTTCTTGGATATTTCAGAGAATGGAACCATCAACCACTGAAGCTGTCTAAATATTCCAGCAAAAAGTAGATTGGGAAAACTTCAGTAAGTTGAATTCAGGTTGTAGAGAGCTCCAGACAGCTTCATCACAGGTAGGCCAAACATCCTGCACTCATGGCTAGTGTCTACCAGTAGGCTGAAATTAAGTATCTCAGACTACCCACTTACATAACATCACATAGTATGGAGTTGCACAGAAAACTCCAGTACTATTATATTCTCTGCACTGTCTACACACAGAAGATGAGAAAAAAGAAGTTTTAGAAGTACCATCACTACACAGTGTGTGGGAGTTTGTGACCATTCAACTGCCTCCTCACCACCAAGATTTTTAACAGCCTTAAGACTGCCATGTGAAGCTTCAAATTCTTTTACTTAGTGAATACCAATGAGATATGGTTCAATTTAACTATCTACACCACATTCCATCACTTTTATCAACCATACTCAGCATGAGTGATCAGGTATACACAACAACCACCATTCAGGATGTGACCTGTATGGCAGACAGCCCTCATTCTTTCATAAAGGATTCCTTCTACTCTGAGCGGAGCCAAAATCAAGGTCATGGATCCCTTAAGAAAGAAGCACCAAAGACTGCACAACTACTCACATCATTGAAGGCACAGCATTTCTGAGCACATGCTGAGGCTTCATCCCAAAGCTTACACTTGAAGTAGTACTGGGCCAGGTAACGGAATGCAGTGCTGACTTCCAGGTGCTCCACTACCTCCTGCAGTGAGTGGAGTAAAAAACACCATCTGTTAAGTGCCTTCCAAAGTAGTTCTACACCATGTTTACTTTTCCTTTTATTCCCAAGATACCATCTTACCCCACAGGAATAGATATCCTGAATGTATTTGATGTAGCACTGAGCTGCCTGTTCAGATTCATTTAGCTGTTCATGCAACCTAGAAAAGGAGAAAAAGTGGGTCACTGGAACAAGACTGCACTGTTGAAGACCTTCTTGGCCTATGAGAAACTACCTGCTCAACCTGACCTGGACTAAAGCCAGGTCCTTTCCTTCAGAATTTGCAGGACATGCAACATGTACTGCCCCTTGTGGAAAGAGATGATCCAGCTTGCATCCATGCTGACAAGACAGGGAGGCAGTCAGATAGTGACTTGACAGCTAGAAGCAGTGACAACCAAAGCAGGGACCTTTGTTTATTCTGTTGCATTTTAAACCTTTTAACAGACCTTTGTCATTCTACTTACTTGCTATTTCCTCCATTGCTCCTTCTTCCCCTGCTACAGCCCGAATTTATACAGCAGTTTTACTTTACACTTGCCCTTTTTTCCCCCCTTTGCTTTTCCCACTTTATATTACTTAACCCCCACCAAAAAAATTAGTGTTGATGTCACAGTATTCACGTTAGACCTTTTCCAATGTCACAGCTATATACTAGAGAGGAAAAATAAAATCAAACAATTTTGTACATCATCTACGGTCATGGGTTGTTTTTAAGTTGCATTACGACAAATACATTTGCTAGCACTGCCTGCTCAAATCACCTCAGGATTCAGAAGTCCTTTGCAACCCACATTATGCTATCATTCTCTCTAGTTATCCTGATGGAAACAAAGATAAAGCTGGACACCAACATTTGCAGTCACTACAGCCCTAAAGATACCATTTCTTACACAGCTCCAAAAGCTATACTACCTAGCAGCAATTCCACTTGTTTACATTCCATATTTTATCCTTAGATATCAAAGTGCGACTTGCATTTAACACAACCCTGACAGTTCAGTGAGGGTACATACTCACTTGGCGAGTTTCACAAGTGCCATTTTCTCCACATCTCCCACAGCATAAGCTCTCCAATAGCACTGTCAAGGAAGGAAAGTCAGTCAAGCATGCCACAGAAGTCACTCCAGCTCATGACTCCAGCATGCAAGTCAGAAACAACAAACTACAGAGCTTGTCAGCAAAAGGGGCAGGTATCTGTAGACAACTTCTTATTTATCAGCTCCTCCAGTTATATTGCACCAATGCTTCCCCAGTTGTAACTGCCAAAGAGTTTAGGCAGCACTAGCTACATAATTTTGCTGCAATTTCACCCAGTGTTCTGGGAGACACCTTAAGTCTTACGCATCAATTCTCACCTTTTTAGCCTCCACCAACTGATTGAGTTTCTCATAGCATTCTCCTAGAGCAACCAGCATACGAGAATCATTTGGTCTGTAAAAGAGCAATTCTTAAGATAGTTTAATGGACTGCAGCTGATCTCAGGGTGAGGGGAAGGGCAGAGGCGGGGGTGGTCAAGGGAAAAAAATAATCTACACCTGGCAGTCTGTCATCCTTTTGCATAAAACATCACTCATACTCCTGACCAGTCATCCTCAACATTTAACTGACAAAGCCTTTGTTAACAGTTAACTAACACAACTAATAGGATTTGGAACAGTGAGACTGCACACATCTCAAAGCGTCGATGTTTTTTTCCTTACCCAACTTAGTTCTTGTATGTAAACTCCTTAGCCAGTAACAACCATGTCAGAACAAAGACCAATAAACATGGCTCCATTCTCAACTCTACCTGAGCTGGTGGGCCCGCCGGTAGTAGTAGAGACAGTAAAATGGCATTTTGAGGATTTCATAGGTTTGCCCCAAGCCATACCATGCTCTGTAGTCCCTTTTGTTCACCTCTATTGCATGCCTGTCAAAGAAAAGGAGATGAACTAGACAGGAAGTCAGGATCAAAACCAAGACCAAGTCCAGCAAAACACTAAAAAAAAATAGAAGATAACTATTTCAGAAACAAACACCATTTTGTGCAGTACATGAGAAGTACCTATAAGCCTGGATAGCTGCAGATGTGTTCTTCATTTCCATATACTCATGTCCCATAAGTGTCCAGGCTCCTAGATAACGAGGATTCAATTTCAAGGCCCTCTGGAAATAGAGCGCTGCTTTTTCATGCTGGGAACGCAAGCTATAATAATTTCCTAAAACAAAAGTCATAATATTTAAATAAATTTTAAAAATCCACAACCAACCAACAAAAACCCCAACACCAATAGAGAAGTAGAAAAAAAGCATGTAAAGCATATTATCTACTACCTCCTAACAAATTATAAAGAGTCCTAATAAACAACTGATTCAAACCTCAAAATACCTAATTGCACTCTCTTCACCGGTGTTCTGGTTAATCCTTTTCCAGCTATATCAATCAATTTATGATTCCATCCCCTTGGAAGGTCATGATCTAACAAATTAATTTCCTGCTCCTGACACACAATTATTTCCATTGGAGTTTGAAGACTATAAAGGGATTTTCAGGTGCACGGGTCTCCTTTCTGCCCTGGTAGAACTACAGCAGCTCTTTCAGAGAGAAAGGAGGGAAAGGGGTACTCTGTTATTTAGCCTGCTTTTTGGGCCGCCTGAATCCACATTCACCAAGTGGTGATTTTGAGTGCCTTGCTGGCTGATCACTTCCACAAGTGTTTCCAAGATTCCCTCACACAGCCTACAGACAGCAAAATAAGATGTAAAAATAACATGTAAAAGAACCAGCTCTCACCAATTACACAGCAGGTCTCAACACGGTACTTGTCTATTTCACAGAGATTATGAGCCAGGTAGCTCAACTCAGGCTTCATGCTCTAGTGGAACAAAAGATTAAAGTGATGAGAGAGAGAGAGCACATTATGTTCTGAAAGAAAACCTAAGCAATTAGCAATGCATACAGTGCATCTCTTCCATGGAGTTGAGAAGCAGAAAGCCTGTATTCAGAGAGGTTAGACAGGACCAGCTGCTTTGCCAGTGTTTAACATACCTCCAACAAACACCATCACTATGAACAGGCCACAGGAAGAGTGCTTACCCTTACATAGAGCAAGTTGGAGAAAGTGTCCATGTTTTCTATCCTGTAGGGATCTTGTTTCCTCAGCTCATTAAAGATGGACAAGGCTTTGTCAATATCTGAAGACAGAACAGCAGATGGGACACCAACAACTATAAACGCCAAGTTTGCATTAAGAGGGTCATTCCTACTACTTAACGTCACTGACCTCTTATATTGTGGTAAGCAACTGCAATCTGAGAGATGATGTAAGTGCTTTTGGAAAATCCTGCATCAATGAGACTCTGATACTTCTGCAGAGCTTCCTCTATCAGCTGCAGCTCTGTATAAATGTGTGCAAGAAAGAACTCTTTCATCCATGTATCTGGCAAGGACAGGAACTTCAACTAGCAAGAATCAAAGGAGAGGAGGAAGAGATGACAATCAGAAGTATTCTACAAGCTACATGTGGCAAAGAATCCATTATCTTCCCTCCCATGACTTAACAGATGGTCTTGAGGTAGGAGGCCTTCCTGCAGTCGCTTTGTTAAACCCATTTGGTCAATCAGGGAAGAAATTGTCTTCAAATCTGACATCCCCTGGCTCCTGCTTCAGCCATTAAATTCAGAAGTCCTTTGAAAGACTGCACTTTCTTCCTACGCTTGAACATCAATATCATATCACTAATTTCAATTAACTGAGAAGACTCAATATAATAAAAAATGCACTTCCCTTTTTCAACAAATTGGTAATGGTCTCTTCTGTGTCACCTGTACTGTTTTAAATACTTCATCAGCCAGAATTTACTTTAGAATTCCAGGAGTGGACTCAAATTCCATGCAGAACGAAGAATAATCTATTTTGGTTTTATATCTGAAGTTTGTTTCTTTGATACAATTCACCTCCTATGTGGCTTTGTATATTATCATTTCCGTTTTGAAAGTAGTGATTCTATATATCCTTTCAAGCTATCAAAAGTGCTCAATAACTGAGGAACTAGAACCAGATTAAGAAAAAATAAAAAAGGGAAGTCTCTTAGGAGGATCTCCTTCATGTGACAAGGTGATAACCCTGGTGACAACTACTTCCAAAATACATGAATTAGAAACTTCTTAAACCACTTTGTGGATGAATGATAAGAAATTAGCCCTGCCTGTATAAAGATTCTCAAGCGACAGTATGGCCAGCAGTCAAACATAAAGAGGATTTAACAACAAAATTTACAGTTTTGGATTGCCTTGCCTGACAGTGTCTCACAGAATAAAGCAGTGAGCAACATCAATCTTGTGGCAACAGAAACACTGGTTACTGAATCAGGCTAAACTCTGAGATTTGCTACCACATCTTGGTATCTCTAAAGTTTTACCATCTCTTTATCTGTAATCAAGTTGCAAAGTTCCAGCCAGGCTCCCCAATGCAAAGGCAGGACATGAGCAGCTTCAACAAACACATCTATTGCTTCTTTCACCAGGTCCAGCTTCCGCAGCACAACACCGTATCTGTCAAAAAAAGTATCAGGTCGACAAGAATCATGAAATTCTGTATATCCACACAAATATATAAAGAATACATGCAGACACTTACAGATAAAGGCCAAATCCATCCAGTTCCTGTGCCTTGTGTTTCTTGCTGAGCTCAACTCTCAATTCTCGTAAAGCTTCATTTTTCACTTGTCCTTTTTCCAGAGGTCCTACATGAAGAGAAAGTCACACAGCTAGCTTTCAATAAGGAGTCTCACCACAGCAATGCAAAGTCTAGGGTATATTCAGAATTATCCCTGACATGGCATGAAGGCTTCCCAGCCTGTGTTTATTTTCCCCATTTTAAAGAAAATTGCTCAGTCTGATCACCCAGTTTAAAAGAAGACCTAATAGGTGAAAAACTGTAACCTGTAATTAAGCCAATGAATCAAAAGAGAATGAAAGAAATCATGTTACACTATTATCCAAAAAATTGAGGAGAAAGCCATAAACCCAAGATGAGTTACATGAAGAGTCAACAGTGGAAGCTTCATTATATTGTCATGTGTTTCTTGACACCAGAGACTTACCCAAACTATCAACTGTCTCATCATCCTTCTTCTTTTCCCCTGACTGTGGAAAAGAGAGGAAATCCAAGATTACATTACAATAGTATATTTCCTATGTTTGCTGCAGCACTTGCAGCAGCATGAAAATTGAGTTTTCACAGACATCACAGTTCTGAAAAGAACAGCCCTATCTTTCCTTACCCCAACACAGAATTTGAACTTCAAGGTGGTCATTAGGAACAGAATAAGCAAAAAAATAAGATATGCCAGGGAGGGGTAGGAGGCAGAAGAGTTCAGTGCTAGGAGGCAACTTTTTTCTACCTTACCAGATATCTGGAGTACATGTACAAGAAGTAAGCTTTCTGGCTCTTGCAGCCCCGTAAAAAGTAGGCAGCCCGGTCATATTCCTTGAGATCAAAGTAAGACTTGGCCAACGTGTAGGCATCCAGATCACGAGCATCCTCCTGCAGGGACACACAAGAGTTTTAAGACCTGAGCTCTGACACACTTTAGGAAAATCATGGTTACAAATATATCAATGAAACTGCTCCAAAAGCTAAAAATGTAGTTTATTCATCTTCAAACATGATTTGAGTACTATCTGAGAAGTTCCTCCACTCCCTCATAGGATCCGATTCTGCAGTTCTCAAATAACGAGTACGGACTATTTAGGAACATTTAAAATAAATGGTGAGATTCCAGAAACAAATTGTGGCAAGCTGCCAGAAGGCAAGACTTGGCTGTTCTATGAGTATGAAGGACCATAAACAAGAAACCTGCTCAGGAATTCCATGTAAAAGAATATTAATCTGCTAACATACAAGAGAACATTTCCTTGGTAATTATACCTTGAAATGCATTTATGACACGTTACACTTCTATAATACACCAGCACTGGCACATACCTATGAGCTCTACTATATTCCTACAGAGGTGGGGATGGAGACACAGCTTGTTTCTCTTGTGTCCTAAGGAGCACAAGTTCAATGGCATAATACACAATTAGTATTAAAATAAATTTTGACCTTTGTAAAGAAGAATAAAAATAAAGTAGCATGCGTGTGATTTCAAATTTGGCTTACAGAGCGCCTCATTTAGGACACAGCAACAGATAATGCTGTCATCCAGGAAAGCACATTCAGCTCTGTCACCCCATTGAACAGACTATGGAAAGGAAGTTCCCAGCATTATGGCAGGAATGGCACTCAGCACAGATTCCCACCTGTGGGATTTGGGAGACTGCAATCGCATATTTTCCTCCATAGTTAAGATTAAACGGCCCACCCCCAAGAGCTGCAGCACCTTCTCCTAGAGCTCACAGCCACTTTCCCCCAAGCACAGCCTGGGCCCATACCTCGGTGAGCACGGGGGGAGGCGGCAGCTCGCTCAACGGCAGTGGCTCCAGGGCGAATGCAAGTTCAGCAGCCCTGAGGGAAAGAGAGCATTAGAATCATTGAATCATCAAGGTTGGAGGAGACCTGTAAGATCAAGTCCAACCGTCAGCCCAGTACTACCACTGTAATCCCTAAGACACATCACCTAGCGCCAGATGCAGACACCTCTTAAGCACCTCCATGGATTGTGACTCCACTACCTCCCTGGGAAACCTATTCCAGTGCCTGGCCACCTGAACAGTGGAAAAAAAAAGTTCTAATATCTTACTGAATCTCCCCAGTCTCAACTTAAGGCCATTTCCTCTGGTCCCCTCCCTGCAGGCACGGCAGAAGAGACCAACCCCCACCTCACTGCAACCTCCTTTCAAGGAGTTGTAGAAAACGATGAGGTACACGCAAGCCTCCTGTTCCCGAGACTAAACAAACCTAGCTCCGTCCCGTCCTCCCTCCCGGCACAGAACATGTTTGCCCGGGGTCGGCCGAGCTGGGGCCCCGCCCGCTGTGCCCGGCCCCGCTCACCACTTCCCGCTGTGCTGCAGCCCGCGTTCGCGGCTCCGCTCTGCCACGCTCAGCAGCTGCTTCTTGATCTCCCGCAGATCCGAGAAGTCGCCGCCGCCCGCCGTCGCCACCATTGCCGCCGCCGCCATCGCGCCAGCCCGGCCAATCACAGCCCCACGCACTGCGTGCCCGCCCGCCGGTCCGGCCAATCATAGCC